>NC_090828.1:66863698-67166728 GCF_028021215.1 Eschrichtius robustus
ACACCAGTGCCAGGATTAAGTTGCATAGAAAAAGAAGCTTATTCTTCTTTACTTTCATGCAGAATGGAAAACAATTTTGATGTTTCTTCTGGTTGCTTCACCAAATTCAAATGATGAGATGAGAAGTACTGCAAACAAGTCGATGAAAATACTGGTGTGTGGCTCATCTGTGATAGCAGGTGGGAGAAGTTGAGTTGGCAAAAGCAAGATTATTCACAGTGTCACACTTCATCAACCAGATTGTCTACAGGGCCAGAGAGAGGATGAAGAGGACAGTTGCTCAATTGATGGTGTGTAGGTTTTATTCCAATACTCAACAAAAGAGAGCTTAGCTAAAAAATATCATACTGTGTTATTTTTATTTTCTGGTGGGATATCATTAGTTATCCAGATGTGTTCCTAACTATCAGGATACAATTTTAAACGAGTTAATTTATATTCAATCCTTTTACTCCTCAAATTTTTTACACCATGAATTTGAGTAATCTTTGTTCTGCCCTAACACTCACAATGCTACTACCCTTACACTGTTATGTTAATCAAACACTGACTATTGGCTAAAGTTCTGCTAAATAAGATAATCATTATCTTAAGAAGTTGGCATCAGATTTCAACGCCTTGAACACTTACCACGCCACAGGTCTCAGAATGCTTATGCATTTCTCTTAAAAAAAAAAAAAAAAGGGATAACTTCTTTCACAATACTAGGGCTATTTCTGCCTTAACCCATTTGGCAAGGAATTAACCTATCTGCCGCCAAGAAGATAGGGATTTGGCAATTAATTCACAACATAAAATCCTGCAAGGTGTTTCCATGGGGCACCACCAATGTGAAAAATGCTACTGGTGGCTTGCCAATTCAAGAAGTACAAGTTAGCCAAATACACTTCTCTTGTCTAGGTGTCTGCTTAAGCCAAAAATGCTGGGAGCACTCTTGTCTAATGAATATTTTTGTTGGAGAAATGATTGTAGGGTTCCCCAATTATGTATGAATTCCTTGTGCCAGAGTTGCCCATGACCTTGAGTTAGAGGTCTGAGTTACTTTATGTGCTTTGGATTTCGACAATTTTGCAGCTTGATGATTTGCAGTTTGAGAATTTGATTAAAGAAATGAGTGCTTACCCCTGAAAAAAGTGCACAAATGCATGTCATTTACCCATGGATTCTCCATCAGAGGTAGGTGCCTCTAACTGTCCATACCTCTTCCCTCACTGTGTGCAAACTGCAATGGCTAAATTGATTTATGCCCTGCTGACAAAGGGATGGAAGGCTACTCCACTTACTAATGATAAAGGGGTTCTTTATGAATGTCTGGCTGGGGAGACCCCAAGAAGCTTTCCATATTACCTGTCATTGGGATTAGTAGCCATATAAGATACCCAGAACTTGGTTTTTAATGCCTCTTAACCCTAAACGTTGTTCATTACTTGTTTTTTGTCAACATGATATAGCAGAATACATGTGAACTGAAAGCCAAAAGTTCTTCCCCAACGTTAACTTTCAGGACGTGTTTTCAGTTAGCAAGAGCACAGAGACCCAACCAAGAACAGGATAAGGCTTTTAAAACTGTTGAAAATTGATCAAGTGTCTGTTGTCAGCCTATTTTTCCTACCCCAGCGACAAAAGTACCAACGAAAAATTTATTTGATGTGCTTGCTATTAAGACTAAAGAGGAGTACTTAGCCTAGTTTCTTGGAAGATTGGCAAGACTTACCACACTAAGGGAAAAAGAAAGACCACACAGACATGGAAGAATTTAGAATTATTACTGCAGCACTGGAAGATAACGTATTTTTTTCTCCTTAGCACTTAAGAAGTTTCTCTTCAGTCTTTTAGAAAGTTTCTGACTAAATAATAAAGTAGTCAGTGTAGCTCAAAAGGTATGTAAGAAATATGACATCCTTTTCCTTCAGAAGAATCATTAGAATAGTCTGAAGTGAAAGGATCTTTAAAAACACTTCCCTCATAAAGTACTCTAAAGTGGACATCAGAATAAAATATGGTCAAGCTTTAGGACTATACCCATCCAAGCACTGGGATCCTGCCAAAGATACTGTGCAAAAAAATAAAGAAGATTTAAAAAATTAGAGTAAGTAGAAGAAAGTACTTTGGATGTTCTTTAAAATGATTACTACCTTAGGCAAGATATAGATTTCTACTATCTAAGGCAGCGAACAATAGTTATTCAACCTGCAGCTGACATCACATTAAGCAGCAATTAGTAAAAATAATTTAGAGAGTAAGATTAAATACTTGGATTTTCAAGTCTCAGTGAAGGTTCTACTGGCATAAATTAAAACTGGTTCACAATAGAAATAAATCACACCAAGCTCATACAATCTTTTAAAACTTGGAAACCCACTATTTAGAAAAGTTTCATCATTCAAACAAGTTTCACAAAAGCAGAGTCATGATATACCCCCCCAACCAATTTATCCCACACTTGCTACCAATGTACAGTTATCACAGAGCACTTCTAGGTATGCTATTAAAATAATTTTTAAGTAAAAAATAATTAAAATAATTTTTAAGTAAAAAAATGGAGATATATTTTCTAAATTTAAATAAATTAAAATAATTTTTAAGTAAAAAAATGTAGATATATTTTCTAAATTTCTTCTGAAAAACCTTGTGACTAAATCAATTGATGCAATATTTCTAGACATCATTCTGATACACAGGAAGTTTAAAATAGCAGTAAGTCCATGAATAGAGATCGTTACATGATTCAAACAAATTAGCACTTTTAAGTCATGAGGTAGAACTGGACTCATGCTCCACACAGCATGGGCTCAGCAAACGTTTCTTGGGTGCCTAACATGAGCCAGGCTCCCTCTGTAATTGAAAGGTCCATAGTCTATGGATGAGACAGGAACTGCAGTGAGCAGAATGAACAACTAATGCCTTAATTGTACAAACTCAACATGGAAAAGAAAAAATAGTAGGCAAAGGCCCAAAGATGAAACATTTTAAAGCAACAAATGATATAAAACAAGAAAGCTCAGAAAAGTGCATATTACTACATCCTATGTGAGGATTTTGTGGTTATTATGCTTCTGGTTGGTGAGATTTAAGCTATCTATGAAGCCACATATAGTTTGAATTTGGAGACTGCCTTCTCTACTTGTCCCATCTGAATATAAGATATCAGCTGCTTAGTACTTCCTAGGTATGACCTCCAATAAACTCTTAGTGGGTTTCTATTTTGGGAAAACACATCTTTTCCTCATCCATTGAAATCTAAGATGTTTTATCAAGATTATCTGTAACTATAGGCTTAAGCTGAACTTGTCTTATCAGCACCAGGGAACCAACTCCTGTAGGCTGAAAAATAGTAATACTAGTTATCACTTAAAATGATCTTATTTTGTGCCAGGCATGCATCATGCCATTTCATTTCCACAAAAATCCTTTGATATAGAGACAATTAGCCCCACTTTGCAGATGAAGATGAGGCTTAGAGTTTTCAAGTACCCTGTCCAAGGCCACATGGATTGTAAGTTGCAGACCATGTCTTAGAAGTGACACCAGGGTTGGAACATGAAGGTAAGCTCCAAACCACTGTCCTATTCAGTCTTTTCACACCCCATGATATAGCTTGAACGCACACACTCAATAAACTACATAATAAAAGCACTTACTTATCAAGAAAACAATATACAGTATTTTCCTGGTTTTTCAATTGTTCATGAATTGCCCTAAGTTTACAATGTTTTATTGTATTAAACAAAGTTACCCAGGTTTGTTAAAGGAGTTCTCAGGCCTTTTTAAATATTAATGGGCAAAAAAAGACCAGAATATGGAGCTTTTCCCCAATATTTTGGACTATTCTAATTCTTACAGAATGAGAAGCAATATTCCTTCAGCTTTTCAAAGATCTTCAAAGTGTAAGAGACCACCTATTAGCTGGTATGGTATTAGCCACCTTGTGTATCTTTACACATGCATTATACTAGTGAATTTTAAAAGAAATGGGGATTGATGGCTCTGTTGTCTTACTTTTCTTGTATGTGATTGGGGAGAATGTTAGGTGTGCACATGTGTACGTGCATGCACACACACATACACACACGACTAAATGCATTTCTAAATGAATATGTGGATTCATAAGCTTGCACAGAGATAAGAGATTGCCTGAGTAACAACTCTTTCTAACTAGCATGGTGATGGTGTATCACAAAGCCCCAGGATTTAAGAATGAAATAGACACAACTCCTGAAATTGGCAAGAATAGGTATATGACACCAATGTTTAGTCAAACACCACCAAAACAATTGGCCTGTGTGTTTTCTTTGGTATACCTGTTAGAGATTCCTCATTTCCTTATTAGACAAAGTAATTTCAAATTTCTGTTGGTGGTTTACTATGACAGATTCTCATTGTAGCAACAAGGACCAATTTCTCATTTATCTAGAGCTCAAACATGATTTTCAATATCCTGAACATAAGAAAACGAAAACAAATTCTATTTTCTATGTTTCTATGCTCAGTATACTACATATATGTATGTGTCAGAAGTTCAGTACATAGGAGAAGTATAGAGGGGTGTTATCTCTCTCTCTTTGCACACTGAAGTCTAAATGATTTAGAGGTTAATGTAAAATAAAGTGCATAAAAAAAATAAATAAATAAATAAAGTGCATAAACTTGATTTTCGAATTACTCTCAGATAAGGAGTAATTGTTAACTATTAAAATAGATATTAACATGAGAAAAGAAAGAGTAAATTTATAAAAAGCATATAAAGTATATAAAAAGCACATAAAACTATATGCAAAAAGCATATAATAGCAACACCATTTAGTGTTGGTGTACAGTTGGGGAACAGTGTTATCATTTGCAATAAGTCAATGTAATGATGGAAATAACGATTCTTATGCCATGAAGAAAAGCCTAAATGGATTTCCACTTTGCTCAATAAGGCAGAATGGCATGTACTATATTTTGCTTCCATGAAAGCAATTAACACATTTTAAAAAACTGGCCATTTAAGTCATAAACTTTACCTATTTGGAAAATTGGTTAATTTAGTACAGATTATTTTCTAACTGTCCTAGACAAAGTATTACTATAATGTTTCCATGTGTCTAATAATATGGAATAAAAATAAGACATTTAAAATCATTGTGCAGTTTTATCGTCCTTATACTCTTCAATAAAACTGATACAATTCTATTTAAATTTTAGAATAGGCGATAAAAATGCAATCATATGTTTTGTTTCCTAAGAAATGCCAGGTTAAAATGAAGAGATGTGATTGTTTTGAATACTCAATTATTCTGAACATTTTCCTGCTATATGTTATAAGTTATTTTCTTCTTTTTTCTATTTCATAGGCACCAGAAGTTCAGGAGGACACATATAGTGATAATACAACCTAAAACCTACACATGCGATTTGGAGATGACAACAGTTATTTGTAGATTTTAGACTATGTTCCATACTGCTTGACTGAGTACAACATGTTTGCCCTAACATCTTTTCCAAGCTTACAATATGGTCGCTAGTTTCAAGTGATGACAAAGACAGACTGGTAATCAGAAAGCAGGAAATTAATTTTTGAAAAATCCTTAAAGATTCCTTTGAAGTCTGATGTAACATCATCTCTTCAAGTACACTAACTGCACTTCCTTCAATGATTTGTTTTTACATTATTCTATTTACTCTTTAACTTTCTAAATTTAATTTGAACTGCATTTACACAAATGCATTTTTCTATATACACCCAACTATCCAGACCATGAACTTACTAGGTACACGCTGCTGAGATTTGAATGGAAGCAGTATGGCTCGAGCGAATGCAAAAAAGACTTCAAAGTTCTGAGTGAATTTGCATAGAGACATAAATTCTCCAAGATATTCAAAGCCATAAATTTGCTGCAGGACATATATAGCTCTCTCGTGGCTCACGGAAGCACAACAATTCTCTTTATTTCACATTTGTCTATTACCACGTTTTCTCCAAGAATCTTCACAGGCTCTCCTTCTTTGCCCGCACTGTTTTTATTTCTATATTCAGAATGTGCTAACGGGTGGCGGTTGCATTTACAAAGTTAATAGTATTGGACAAGCTAAATGAATTTTAAGCCCAGTTCTCTCCTCCTCCCTGTGCCCTGCCTAGAACACACGCAGAGGTTGGGAGGTATAAACTATGGGCACTATCTGAGTTAAAAATGAAATAAAGAGTTTTTGCTTTTCAAAATTGTTGGATTAAATATGGTTGACCGCAAGAAAGATTTTATTTGGCTGTTTGAAATATATGTATGTATGTATACATACAAAATATATATGATTTATAGTATGCATAACAATATATGCATATATAAATATATGTAAACATAGGTATTTCATAACAAATTATATACATATGTATAAAACAAAAGTAAACAAATACGTTGTTTGGACCAGAGGACAGAGGACAGCATTTTCCATTCAACATAAAAAGGAAATAATTGATTTTAAATATACCCCCTTAAGCTTCAGTCATTACTGAAAGTTTCAAAAGAGAATTTAGAAGAAAATGACAGTTTGTTTTCTAAAAACTCATACCAAAATACGAATTTCTTTTCCTAAATTAATCTCGGGATCCTGGATAAATGTCACAGTGTCCCCACAGAGTGATAAAGGGTGAGAATCTGGCCCTGGATGACTACTATGAAGTGATTTCATAAATATTTCAAGTAATTGTCTTTCACTGTTTTAAATCACTGTTTTAAATGGCCATCCTCCTGTTTTGGTCTGCCTTCCATGCTCCCCCCTACCCCCCATTTAAAAATAAAAGATATTGTTGCCAAACTGCCAAGTCTTAATCATTATAATAAAATAAACGCCCCCTTTTCAATGCAAAAGAAAGTTTATCTAAACATGTACTAGCTCTTTGTACGTAAGCTTCATAAAATTCACTCAAAAATATCTTATGCAAATATGAAAGCATAAATCAGTTATTTCATGACTAAACATTATTTTGCCTCTTCATCTTTCCAATTTATTTTCATACACGTACAACCTATAATGTAGACAGATGCACACTAGATGCAAATTAAAATAACATTTTTTCCCATCAGCATTGTAACTGCTGAATTGATATATTTTAAAATTTTAATGATATAGATAAACAGTCTGATCACGATGCTTTAAGTTTATTTAAAAATATGCTTTGGAAATAAAAAAGCAATATGAACAATAAAAGTGAGTACACATTTGTTTGGTTCAGGTCAGACTTTTCTATGATGTGATCACACATTTTACAAAAGTGTGAAATTTAGTGCATGGAAGAAGACTTTTGTCCTGCCTGTGACGTTTATGAGGATCACTTCACAATCCAGATTTAACTGAAAGGAAAAGTCATAGGAAGTTGAACATGTTGAGTTCAAAATAGCATTGTCTAAAAAGTTCCAAAGAAAATGAATAACAATTATGAAAATTATAGTATTTAAAGGATGTGACCCCCAAATAAATTATTTCTTTGATAAGATGTTTAACAATGAAATATAGAAAGAAGAATCTCAAAACTGAAACCCTCCCTTAAAAAGAAATGAAAATATAACTTATTAAAACTGTCCTTATGATATCATGTGGGGTATGAACAAAAGAACTCCATTATTTAATTCCCGATACCTCATTTAAAATACATTTCTTAAAAATGTGAAAATCCTCTAAAAGTTGAAAGTCTTGACATTCAGCTAGATGTTTCAACCCAGACACCTCTCTGCAATCAAAAACTTTCCTCAAAATGGAATTATTTAGAAGCCCCAAACCAATTTTTTCTCTCATGACATTATTCCATTGGAACAAAACACCTACGTTTCAAATTGAGACAACATTAAGAAGATTTAATAAACTAGTTAAGGGAAGCTGAAAATCGAGAACACCCTGCCAATTTCCACAATGAGTTAAAATAGCCAATCCTCACCAGTGTCTTTTATAGAAATAAAATCAGGCGCATCATGAAATCTGTCACCGTACCTGCGTGCACTTTAAACGACTACGGCACACACGCTGTTAGATCTTCACTCTGAGAAATAAAGCACACTTCATGTAACCGCTGCAAAACACTGCTGCAGAGGAGCCCAGTGCATTTTTTTTTCGGGCAACTGATCCAGCTTTCCACCAGCCCTGTGACCTCTGAACTCCCTTCTGCCCCCCTCCTCTCGCTTCTGCAGTCAAAGCCTCGGAGCTGGTCTCATCTGCATAAGGCTCAGGCAGCCCTCCAGCAGCTGAAACGGAATGCTGGGTAAGGAATTGTGGAACTGCGGTTCTGCCAGAATACCTGAATCGCCCGAGAGCTGGAATACGCGATGGGGAGTGGGCACCAACCGCGCCGGGCTGCCCGCATCACACCCTCCCGCCTCCCCACTCCCCCCGCGTCTATTAATGGATAAGTGTTTTTTAACTCTTTGTTTTGGAGTGCTGCTTTCCCCCCTCCCCACCAAAAAGGAGCTGTCAGCAGCGACAGTGGTAACCAAGGAAACTCAAATAGTCAAATACTTCATTTAAATACATGTGGAAGGCCAATTTAAAATTTTCATTAACTTCTCTTGTTTTTGAAACATAGCTATTTTTTTCCCCTGGAATACATAGTACACGCATAATCAGGGACATAGGGTATTTCTTTTTGTTGTGGTTTAAACAGCATCTTACAGGCATACAGTTATTTGAGTCACTATACAAATACATGAAGTCACCGGTAATTCTATAAAATGTTAAATGTACCCTAGTGCCTTAGAGAAGATCATCCTAAATGGTGTCCAAGAAATTAATTGTAAAGAATTTAGGTCCCACGATGCCTTTAAAACAATACAGCAGTAAAAATGCAGAGCAAAGTTAAACTATGTGTTTTAATGTAAAGATTCATGCAGCAGTAATGCTTGTCTGTCTTTGACAGAGATGTTCAGTGTTGTGCTATTACTTGCTAGAGTTATTTCTTCCTTGTCTTCCTACACACAGCAATCTCTCTATTTAAAACATAAACTCTCTTGCTCATAAACCTAGGAAGTGGTTATTTTCTAGATACAAAAGGTCATGTGTGTACATATTTTTATAAATACCCATGAAGGCACATATTCTTCTTTTCTAAATGGTGAGTCAATGGAAATATTCATCATCACATAATTAATCAATTCTTCTTTTTTAAATTAAGCTAATTTGTTTTCTCCACTAATGAGTGAATATTTATGAAATAAAAGGTTTAATGCAATAATATTTTCCATCTATCAAAAGAAATATAACATGCAAAATAAAAGGCACACAACAGATTACTATAGATACATACCATATTATAGTTAAATATAAAATGCATTGTTCTGGGAGATAGCATTATTAACATTTCAAAATTTTCTTGGTTTTAAAATTTTTTATTTAAATAATTAAATATACTAAACCTCTTGCAGTGCACTGAAAGACATCAATAAATTTTGAAGGATATATCATCCAAATCATAAGACACAAACCATTGCAATACAGGATTTTTTAATACCGGAAAAATAAATGTGAAGCATTTTATTTGAGCTATTTGTTAGTAGTATGCTGCTTTATGTTCCTTCTGAATCATAGAAGATTAGAAATTATTGAATGATTTTTAACCCATAAATTTTTAAATAGGATAAATAACTTTTCAGTTTACTATAATCATATAAACGTTTCTTTATCACATCTGACTACATCAGCCATTTAATTGAATTGGGTCAATTCAAGTGCATCCTTCATATTACACACTGTAAATATCTTGCAAAGTTTTTGTTTAAGGCAAAACACACATCAGACCATCCTAATTTAAATCCAATCAAACACAAGGAAGTGTTGGAGTAATTTATAAAATCACTGACCTGTTCAAATAGCTGTAGTCTTAGTCCTTGCACTCTTTATTCATTAGAATCCAAAATAAATTGATTATCATTTTATAATGTGTGTCAGCATCACCGAAGGCACTGTTCTTCCTGGTTCAGCGGAATCTTCTGAAATTTGCCAGCCCTGTGTTTTATTGCTGGTACCGTATGCTTTATTGTTCAGCGACAAGAGCTTCCCTCTGCACAAAGACTCATTACCTACTGCTTGCCGCACGGCATCAGCCTCACTGAGGCTGCCTATATGTGATCACATGGGAGTTTTGTCTGAGAAAGCCAGGCATGCCACTGACTTCACTGTGTGTATGGATATTTTTATCAGCTGAGGTCTGCTAGGAGGAAGGAATAACAGATTAGGAAGCTGCTCTAAGTCATTAATGCAGCACAACTTATGGAAATCCCTTCACAAGATTTTTTTTTTTTTTTATTATAGAAAGCGTTTGAGCAGGCATTCAAAAGAAGTTCACTAGATTTTATTTCAATAGGAGGCTGGATAATAATTTAAGGAAGGGGAACTAGCAAAGAGCTATTTCCTGCCTTCTGCTTTCTGAAAGTACTGTTGTACAAATGTTATTAAAGAGCCTTGCTTAACTGAATGATTTGACAGTATGTTTTAACCTTTAGATTGCTGGTGTTTCTTTTTATTGGAGGAGGTTGCTTTCTAAAAGGATAAGTGGCTGTTTCCCTAAAAATCTCCTCAATGAGAATCTCAATCACTAATAGATACAATATATAAATAAAAATAAGATACAATATATGAATAAAAATATAGATGTTCTAATTATTTTTGATAAAGTAGATGAGAGGGTGAGTCTCTTTTATTGATGTATATAAGTGAAGTAGATGATTAATTTATCTTCTCAAAATATGACACATCCCTAGAACAGCTGACTTAAAAGAACAATGAAGATTTCAATTTAAAGATCTAAAGGACATGTGGTTCATATTAATTCTTAAAATCTCAGTAACTTATTTTAGACCGCTTACCTCAATAAAGCATATGGTTTACCTTATCTGATTTCAGTGTTAACAAGTAGTTTCAGAGCTGACTACTCAACATTTACAGGAATTTTCTGCTATATAAATATTGAATTAATACATATACATACACACACATAGGTATAGTCAGATTATCTTTCTGAAATATATTTTAAAATAATTACCTAAAATTATTTCTCAAAATTTGAGAATGGATTGTGTATTTCCAAATGAAAAAGCTATTTAATAATTGGAAGTTGATGAAAAAAATAAACTTCTTATCTCTTTAATAATCTAAATTGAATTTGTAACTGAAAGCTTGTTGCTTGTTAATCTCAATGGAAATCCTATGACAAGTACATGCAATGTGCAACAAAGAGCACAGAAAGAAAAGTCAGAAGCATCATAAATGAAGATCAGAAAATAAATTTTCTGTACAGTTAGATATATAGTACATTTTAATAGTGTTTGTAAGTAATACAGTAATCTTAAAAATAGTAAATCTATATACCTGCTTAAACCTTCCATTAATGAGAAGTTATTTTTTGGAAATAATTATAACAAAATTTTGTGTCAATGGAAATTTTAAAGCCAGAATAGGCACATGTGGCTAAATATTTTAGCCAGTCTCTAAATATAATGATTTAACATCATTCTTTATAATATTTTTTGTAGTGGTAGCATTTATTTAGAATGTTTCATGACTTAAATAAATGCCTTTTCATGAATTTTTCTTAACATTGAAAAAAAATTCAGATATGTTTTAAATGCCACCATTTTAATGCATTTGTTCCAAAATGCTCATGTTCCTTTTTCCCCCTGCACACAAGAGCTACGCTAAAGCTGCAAAACCTTGGGGCATTAAGAGGAAAAGGAAAACAGAGTGTTTCTGGCTTATAGTGTACCTCTGGGTTCTTAAAGATATGTACATTCTAGCTAATATCTTTGATGATGTCATCATGTTAATGTACAAGGAAATAAACAAAAGGCAGCCATTTTTCTCTTACTGCATCACTTCAAAAACAGTGAAATAAAATGGTTGCCAAATAGAAGGAAAGAATCAGTAGAAAACTGTTACTTCCAAATTCTTGGGATAGGGAGGGGCAATGGGTGTGAAATTAGAAATAAAAATCCATATATGTGAATTTTGTATGAATGTATGTAAAGAAATAATTTACAGTAAGAAAGAACTATAAATAAATACAAGGGATATAGAAATAGCTAGCAATTAAAACAAATTAGTAAAATAATGTCTCCAATGGAAAGACTATAGTCTGTAAACAATGTATTAAATGTAAAAGCTTATTAAATTCATTAATGTTGAAAAAGGTATTTAAAGGTGGACAACAGAGTTGGAAAGACCTAGAAAGAGACAAAACGATCATGAAACAGTAATAAGCTTCCCAGGTCTACTATTATCTTAAATGACCTTGGTGAGTTATTCTATCATCTTATGCCTTATTTGTCAAGTCTGCAAAACAGGAACAGAAAAAATTTTGGAAAGCGTGTCATGGAAATATATAGCAATATTTTTTATACTTCAATTCCCTAAATTGGCTTTATTCAAGCATTGTCCACTAATATTAGTAAAGTGAGAAGAAATGATGTAAAATTCTAATGATTATTTAAAAGAATTTTTAAATGCATTATCCTAATAGCCAAGACAAACAAATATAATAAGTAGATAGGACTTTTGGAAACAAGAGGCAGTTTTTTCCTAATACATACAGAAAAAAAATAGAAATGAATTTAGTAAGTAATTTGAAACAAATCTCATAAAATTGCCTCAGGATTAAAACAAATTATAAAGTATACCCATCCTTCCAATCAAAATTCTGGAAGTCTGTCAGCGACATGACAAGAGAATTGCAGCAGAGTTTCTGATTCTCACATTACACAATGAGCAACAGTGCCTCTGCTTATACAACAGTTTCATCAGCCAAGAGTTCTTTAAATTTGAAATTAACAGAGAAACACAAGATCACAGCTTAAAGAAGGAAATTCCATCCAAGATTAAAAGGACGTTTTAATTTACTTTGTATATTAAAAGCTGTGAATTCAAAAAGATATGTCAATTCTTATTATTGACTCTTATTAGCTTGGCTTTTCTCTAATGACAAAGAGGCATAATAGAATCACTTTGTTTGCCCCCCTTTTCTCCAAAATAACTAAAGCTTGTCAGAAGTAATCCAGAATGTTTGCTATCTAGCTCATGCAGTAATTTGGGCATAGACATGCTAAATGGATGGTCTCTTGAAATTTCTACTGCATGAAGGAAGATGGAAAAGATTAACTGATACCATCACCTGTGTTTTCTAGAACTGTATTAGTTGGCATATATATATATTAATATATAATATATATATTAATATATATATATCAGTACCTCCTGTTGGATTTACCCTTGATAAGGCTGGATTTTCTTGCTACCTTTATCCTTCTTTACGGTATGTTCAGAGAAGTCATTAAGTTGGCCATGTCAGCCTCAAAATCCAGGACTAATTCAATTCAATTCAGCAAACATTTATTGAGAGTTTACTGTGTACCAAGCTCTGAGATAGTTGCTAGGCATATAAAAATGAAATATACACTGTACCCAAGAAGATTGTAGTCTATCTAGGTTAAAAAAAAAAAGTGCTGAGCAAGTTACGGGAGGGTGGTAAAGTAGAGATAATGTTTCCTAAAGTTTGAATATTTTGTTGACAACATGCATTATAGGTACAATCAATACAATTTCTTTTCAATATTGCTTCCTAAAATCAGAAAATCATTACTATAATTAAAGTCATTTATCAAATGTCATATCCATATATCTATATCTATATCTAATCTCTATCTCTATATCTATATATTACATATAATGGCTACATATTCCTATGCTATCCTTCTCATCAAGAGGTTGAATCTAATTTCACTTGCCTTTACTCTAAGCTAGTCATAATGATTTGCTTAATCCAATAGAGGCTGCGGAGGTGATGTTTTAGAAATTCCAAGGTTAGGTCCTAAGAAACTTTAAAGCTTCTACTTGGGCCTCTTGGAGCCTCTTGAGTCTTCCAGGAGCCTTGAGTTGCCATGTAAGAGGATTAATTACCCTAAGACTGCCTTGGAGAAGCCACATATAGGCACTTTGTTCAAACAGTCCAAACCGAGCCCAGGGTTCTGGCCATTCCTGATGCCTAACATGTATGTAAAGCCATCTTGGACCCTCCAAACCTACCCATCCACCAAACGGATATCATGAAGTGATCCTAGTTGTCACTATGTGGAGAATCACTGAGCTGAGTTTTTCTCAAATTCTTGTCCCACAGAATTCATAAGATGTAATAAAATGGTTGCTGTTTTAGACACTAAGTGTTGTGGTAGTTACTCAGCAATTGATAACTGGAACCTATTTACATGTGTATGACAGAGACAACATAATAAACCTAAAAGTACATGAAAGGACTGTCTGATACATATATTCAGTGAAATGGATGAATTTAATGGATGCATTAAAAGAAAATACAACCTAGGAGGGCAGAGAAAGAAGCAAAAAAAAAAAAAAAAAAAAAAAAATTCAGGGTGTGTCCAAAGCACATAAGGACTGATTTATCTAAGAAGATTGTATTGCAGGAATGGGGTTTCTGAACTAATAGGGAAGAGATTGCCTCACTAGCCAGGAGAAAAGGGAATTCCCAGTAATGGTACTTTGGGAAAAGCCCAGAAACGGGCAAGAGCTTTACTAACTACAATGAGAGGAATTTGAGGAAGTTTTTTGGGTGACAGGAGATTTAGGCATGTGTTGGGAGGTTGAAGGAGAAAAGGAAGTCTGGTGCCCCTTCTTGGAGTGCAATGAAGCTTGAAGTGAGGAGATTTTTGCAACATATGAGATGTTGGGAAGTGACCAAGGCATAGGAAAAGCGGTATAGTCAAAGTGATGAATAAAGAAAGCAACTTTGGCAGTTGAGGCGTGTCTAGACTCATAGAGCACCAAGGCAGCACAGAGGCTGAGGAAGAGGAGTTAAGAAGATATGATGAAAGCCTGAACTAAAGGTGACAATTGAGGAATGAGGAGAAAGGAATTCGTCAAAAAGAAGGAATTTAATATTGGTTGGATAAGCCAAGCTCTGATCTCATTTATAGCCTTAAAAGTCAATGGTTTTATGATTCAGTTACCAATTATATATGACAACTAGAGAGCATTTAACTAGTTTAGTTAGACAGATTTAGTAATTGTACGGGTATTTTGATTTGTATTGGCCTCAGTTTGTCTACTTTCAAATATTGTGAAAATTTGTTAATATCAAATATTGTTAATGTTGTGTTTGGGAAGCTGCAAAAGACTATAAAACAACAAGACCTTCCTTAAATAGAGTACATAGAGGAGACCATTTATGTTTCTTTCTGCTGTCTGATTCCTAAGTTGGGAAAAGACAAACACGTCTTAATTCTGCAAAGATTAAAAAAATAGATAATTTTGGATAATGCAAACTAAGACAAAACACACCCCACCCTGCAAAACCACACACCATTACCTATCGAAGTAAACAAGCCTACTGGAGTTTTATTTTTCTGATTCTTCATTCTATCTGGATATTAGACTACCAAAGTAGCAGATGTTAAGTTAAGCAGCCAGTGAACGGCCACTCAGAATGATGCAGGTTAAATGGTAGGAAAAGCTCTATAACTGCTGCTGCTGCATATACAATATGTACATAAATCATCTGAACATGGCTGTAAAGAAGTCTTTATGCAAAGTGACCCAGAGAAGAAAGTATCTAGGTTTCCCCCCCACCCTTCATTCTCTTTATCACCACAAAGGCATTAGAAAACAGCATTTATCAAGAGAAAAGAGTAAATGAAGCAAACCTCCTCTCTGAGAACACAAAGGATACATTTATTTCTTAGTGACCATCAGAGTTGATTATAATGATTTCTTCTTATTAATGAATTAGATGTCTAACCTGGGACCAAAAATATGGAGTCAAACAGCATATGCAAAAGCAAACGTGAACTGAGCAGTTAAAAAAGAAAAAAATAATAATTTAATAGGACCAGTGGCTTTTCCATGTCAATGGGAAGGTTACATCATAACTAAAAGGGCTATGACACTGCTTTGGGGTTCAAGGCACAAGAAAGAGTTTCCTATATTTTATTTCACCAATACAAGTCTATAGATACTTGGCTAATAGATTGAATCTACTTTGATTTGTGTAACAGACACATACAGAAACAGTTTTGGCATATTATTTACCTGAGTTTGTTCATTCATTCATTCATTCATTCACTCACACATTTATTCATTTTACATTCACTGAATACTATATGCTCAGAATCTGGTTTGGTGCTCTGACAGGTTAAAGAGATGAATAAGTCACAGTCTTCAAGCTAAGTGGCTTTCCATCTAGAGGTAGGGACCTATATAAAGAGATAGATACAGCATAATGGGATACATTCTCTAACTGAAAATTATATAAGAACATAAAGACAGGAGTGAATAAACTATATAAAAATAGCTAACAGTTATCAAACATTTAACCAAGACTGAAGTGTTTTACTCTACATGTATTAATTGATTCACATAACCATTGCAACAAGCCTATGTGGTAATTACTTTTACCATCTCCATTTCATTGATGAGACAACTAAGGCATAGACTGGTTAAGTGACTTGCCAAGGTGACAGAGTCAGTATCCAAATCCAGGTAGTATGGCTTTAATGCAGTGTGGCTCTACTGGTATCACGTTACTTAAGGTAGTCACAGTGGGCTTCATAGAGGAGGTGACATGGAAAATAAATCTTAAGGGATGAGTAGGAGTTCTTTTGTGGAAAAGGAAAAGAGTATTCTGGGAAGAAGAGCTATAATATATACAGATTCTGAGGCATGACTAATGTATATGTGAAAGAAACTAAAAATTTCACTGTGAAAATGGTAACGTTATTTGATCTTGATATGGGATTGTGCATTTGTAATGCTGGGTTGTTTGGAGTTCAACTACGAATCAATTTGTACTTATAGGGGATGTTTAAGTGGCTTGACTACAACTGTGTTTTATTAGGTAACTCAGGAGAATGAATTAGAGAGAGGGTCTCGAAGAAAGGAGACCAAATGAGACAGTTGAAATATCCTAGAAAAAAGTTATAAAGCTCTGAATGAAAACAGTGGCAGACCTGGGGATGGAGAGGAAAGATATTAAGGAAATAAATCAACAGATACTTAAGTGGGGGTGAGGGGGAACCCTGAATCTAGGATTTTTAATTTGGGAGACAGTATGGATGATGGTACCAGTAACCAGGGATAGAAATATAAGAGGAACTCTTTTCGTGCCTAGTGCTGCCATGGCTCATGGTCCCAAGAAGCACCTGAATTGTGTAGAAACTCCAAAGCATTGGATGCTGGATAAACTGACTAGTGTGTTTGCTCCTTGTCCGTCTACAAGTCCCCACAAGCTGAAGGAATGTCTCCCCCTAATCATTTGCCTAAGGAACAGACATAAGTATGCCTTAACAGAAGAAGAAGTAAAGATCTGCATGCAGGGTTTCATTAAGATTGATGGCAAGGTTCGCACTGATATAACCTACCCTGATGGTTTTATGGATGTCATCAGTATTGACAAGACTGGAGAGAATTTTCGTCTGATCCATGACACCAAGGATCGCTTTGCTATTCATCATATTACACCTGAGGAGGCCAAGTATAAGTTGTGCAAAGTGAGAAAGATCTTTGTGGGCACAAAAGGAATCCCTCATCTGGTGACCCATGGTGCTCATACCATCAGCTACCCTGATCCCCTCGTCAAGGTAAATGACACCATTCAAATTGATTTGGAGACTGGCAGGATTAATGATTTTGTCAAATTTGACACTGGTAACCTGAGCATGGTGACTGGAGATGCTAACCTGGGAAGAATTGGTGTGATCACCAACCAGAAAAGACATTCTGTTTCTTTTGATATAGTTCATGTGAAAGATGCCAGTGGCAACAGCTTTGCCATCTGACTCTCCAACGTTTTCGTTATTGGCAAAAACAACAAACCATGGATCTCTCTTCCCCAGGGAAGGGGTATCTGCCTTACCATTGCTGAGAAGAGAGACAAGAGACTGGAGGCCAAACAGAGCAGTGGATAAAATGATCTCTAGGTGACATGATTGGGAAAGTCTTTGTACTTAATTAAAGATAATAATACATTAGAAAAGAAAGAAAGAAATACAGGAGGAATGTCAGATATGGAGCCACTCAGTGGTAAATATTGAATGCCTACCATGCACCTGGCAAAAGTACATGGTTCTAAGGACACAAAGATTCCTTCTTGACCTCTGAGTGCTCAGTGCCTGGCAGAGGAGCTCATGGACAAAATCGGTTACCTAGATAAACAATTCCCTCCATCACAGCTAACTTTTAAGAGAACAGAATTTCTCTCACTGGCCTGATTAAAGGTAAAGAAAGAAAAACAACTTCACAATCAAACTTCAAATCTGGAATACCATCAATTGAACATAATTGTGGTACTCAGATAAGGAAACTATATTAAAGTGTTCTATGCAGATTAAAATCATGATCCAGATCACAAAATCCACCTCTATGCTTTATATTAAACATACGACATGAAGAAATACAAGAAACAAATTAGATTTCTCCTTTAGGCAAATTTTTTAATGAGCTTAATCCCATGGCTTGCTATTAACGCCAGTGACTGGCTTCTTTGAAATGAGGCGTGCATTTTCTTCCTTGTTCATATAGTCAGCTTCCTGTTTAGTATTCATTATTCACGTCTGTTTTTATCAAAGAGCACTATTACATGAAACCATGATCCAAGCATGTTTGGCTCTAATTTTTATCTCTGGAGGGAAGGAAATTATACACCCTTATTATACTGGTATATGATTGTTACGTACACATATGATCATAGTGCATATGTGTTTCTTCGTATTGGAAGGTGGTGTTATTTAATTCGGTCGTTAGGCTAAAGAACCTTGTCTTAGTCACACTTGTCTTAGTTTAGAACATCAACATGCCATTGAAGAAAGGCCATTTGCCTTGTAAATAAACAGTAAAAACAAGTTTTGATCACAGTCTCATTTAAACTCTAGATATTCTAAGAATTTCTTATGTGGGATTAAGAATAGACAGAACGGTAAATACATTTTATCTGAATACTATAACTCCTGATAACTTTAGCCGACAACTGGGGATACCACAGCCCTTGCTACTCTTTCGAAGCCAAAGCAAGATTTGGATCTTTGCCTCTTTAATTACTGATAGTTATCTATGGAACATGCAATTATGATGGCTGAGACAAAATTGGGCATTATATTGCTACTGTTTCCCAGCCATTCACATTGAGGTGACTTTAAGGTTGTCTACGTATGCTTATTACATTTTATTTATACAGTATTTCTTTGACCTAGGACACCTATGGCTACATTATTCCATTTTCCCTTTACTTTAATTTACTATTTTCTATGGCCACTGTGGAACCCGGTGGCAGCAATAAATTTATGGTTTAATGGGCTACAAGAAGAATGAGGTTTTTAAATACAAAGCTATTTCAAGAAATCACACAATAATTAAAACTTTAAATTACCTAAATATACTTAATATATATTTATCAATGTAGTAGAATATCAGGTAGCCATTGAAATCAGTATTTTGACTATGTAAAAACAATACATATGTTTAAAAATTAATAATTAGTGAAGAAATTTCCCAGAAATATAAAGAAACATGATTACAACTAATATGTATAGAAGAAGACTGGAGAGGAATTAGAGGAATTAAGGGACTATGTGTGAGTTTAAAGCAATATACACACTACGAGCTCAATATTTTAAGTATATAAGCATAAAATAATTAGAAAAGTAGAATCAAAATAATAGAAAATAGTT
This sequence comes from Eschrichtius robustus, assembly GCF_028021215.1. Lineage (NCBI taxonomy): Eukaryota > Metazoa > Chordata > Mammalia > Artiodactyla > Eschrichtiidae > Eschrichtius > Eschrichtius robustus. The sequence goes on from NC_090828.1 coordinate 66,883,384, forward strand.
ATCTTTTGGACGTTAGGTAATAGGTGATTTTGATTTTTGACTTTGGCTTTTTCTATATTTTACAAGTGTTCTGTTTCCTGTTACTGATACAATGTAAAATTAATAACATTAGAACTTTTATATTAAAATTAATTATGCTAAATTAATTTAATGGTAAGAAAGGCATTTAAAAATAAGGATATATATATATATTTTAACATCTTTATTGGAGTATAATAGCTTTACAATGGTGTGTTAGTTTCTGCTTTATAACAAAGTGAATCAGTTATACATATACATATGTCCCCATATCTCTTCCCTCTTGCATCTCCCTGCCTCCCACCTTCCCTATCCCACCCCTCTAGGTGGTCACAAAGCACTGAGCTGATCTCCCTGTGCTGCGCGGCTGCTTCCCACTAGCTATCTATTTTACGTTTGGTAGTGTATATATGTCCATGCCACTCTCTCACTTTGTCCCTGCTTACCCTTCCCCCTCCCCGTATCCTCAAGTCCATTCTCTAGTAGGTCTGCATCTTTATTCCCGTCTTGCCCCTAGGTTCTTCAAATAAGGATATTGTTCAAACAATTTCAACTGCTGTAAGTTTAAGCCTTTAGATATGAAGGAAATTGAACTCTGCCTCCACACTCCACCCTTAGGCTGGATTGGACACGATGCCATCCTGTCTACCAGGTTTGTTAAAGATGTGATTTCTTTTGATTGATGAACAGATTCCTCTTCAACATTTTCTTTAAGCAACTACATACTGCACTGCTTTTCTAAATTCACTTTTGAGGTACTGCAAAGAGATTCACATATCTACTCCCACGCCTTCTCTCGGTGGCAGCGGACGAGAAGGGGTGACTGGAGGTGGCTCAAGAAGGTCTCAGTGAGTAGAGTAACCCTGCTTCTGACCCAGCTGCTGAGCCCTACATTATGATAAATTATTTTACTTGCCTGGAGGAGAGAGATTGTATTTTCACAAAAAATGGTAAGGGCACTAGAGGTAAGAGATACATGTTTAGACTGGAGGAAGACCTTGAGAATTAAAAAAAAAAAAAAAATCTATAGCTGGGCATTATGTAGTTCCGGTTGAAACTTAACAGCAGAAAAATTGGAAAGCCTGAGGTAAAAACATCTAATTGGGAAAATATTGATGTATTCATACTAAATTTTCCTTATGCTTGGAGAGTGCCTGCAAAGCAAACGTCCAGGAGTGGAACTCTTGCTTTCTTGCTATCCCAGAGAGAAATGATGCTGAAACTTCTGAACCTAAATATACTATTGTCAGTTTTGTTATAGTTATTAATTGTATACTGGAAAAGAACCAATCATAACATAGTTGGAGAGTGTTTCCCAGGCAACAATTTGAGGGGCAACTTTTAATCTGTAATGACCCATAAATCTTTAGCTATAAATAGGAGTCTGGACTAGAAGCCCATTCTCGGTCCACAGGCCAGTATTAACTGTGAGATGGTCCTCTGATTTCTTATACTCTTATTTCCTCCATCAATCAACTCTTGCTCCCCTTTAAGACTTAGCTCAAAATTGCCCTCCCTTTAAAACCTATCTCCATATCCTTTGCACACGGAGAGAAAAGGCCATTCCTTTCTCTCTCTTTCACGTGTCTTTGTTTAGTACTCTAGTATCCACGTTATAACATCATACTGTATTAATGTGTCTACATTTCTAGAAAGATGCCAATAAACTGGGATCTCAAAGATAAAGGCTCCACATTATTCATATTTATATCTTTAGTGCCTACCACAAGCCTTTCACACCGGAGACGCTCAATGCTGTTGCACAAGTTCTTGCAAAAATGTTTCTAGAATATAGACATAAGGTGTACACAAGCTTTTAGATAGCTCTCTTTATAATGTTTGATAATGCTGGCAACATGCAGGTTGTTATTCAGAGGACAGAATTATTGTTTAACACCAGCTTCCAGTTTGTGTTTTCTGAGCTTGTCTCAATAAAAAACAAATGAAAAGCTGGAGATACTGCACACACGTCCTCCTCCCACCCGTCACAACAGGGTTATGAGAATTGGATCAGACAGGATACCTTGCAATTTTTCTCCTCTGGTAGCTGTTCCACAGCTGGTAACACATTTTCAGCCTTGTTAAAAATTCCTCCAACTGATAAAACGTCTTGGACCTTTTCCTCAAGTACCAATCATCACTACTACCCTCTTTGCCAACAACTTTTCTCCCTTCCCTCCTTTTCTTCCAAATACAGAAGAGATGTGCTTCAACTGATCCCATGGCCAAGAGCAGTGCCTGTGATTTTGCATGTACTTATTTGTCTAACATAGTCTGTTTGAAGTCAGAGGTAGGTTTCTTTTAGAGTACAGACACTTGCACATCAAGAGGTATTCAGGCTTTGCTAATGGGCCTTCACAAACATTTCACATTTTGGATCAACATGTCTGCCAATATGTAAGCTATTTTAAGAATGCTATTTCTGTAAACAGAAGCTTTCTGTCAATTCATGACATGTGTTAAATAAAAGTATGCTAGATAGACTAAAATGTCCACACACTAATACTACATATAGAAGAGTTTTGTATTTGTATTTTTTTCAGCATTAAGTTCACTAGACTTTAATGGCCATTAACATAAGAAATACTTAATGAGACACTGATTGATGATGAGAACACCCTCCCGCATCAAATCTACAGCAGAATGGACCAGAAGGAAAAAGGGTTTACAAAGTAGAAATTTCTTACTCAGTTTTTGTCTATCACAACTGTCTATTCTTTCCTCTTGAGGCAAGGGACATACTGTGCTATGGAAAATAGTAAGATTTCAGTTTAGTTGTGGAGAATTTCATAGGACAAAAGAGAATATAATGTGGCCTGTATTGCAAGAATTTTAGAAATATTGGTGTTAAATTTATAGAAGAGAGAATAAATGTAATTTTATAATATTTGCAGAGAGAATGAAACCCAAATGAACAGTTCATTTTCGGTTTCGGTGAATATATCGCCAAGACTGAAATGACTTTTTGTTGAATGTCAAGAGCACAGAATAAACAGAAGAATCATTACTGAATTGGAAAAGTAAGAAATCATTCTTGGAGAGGAAGAAAAAAAGCATTTCAACCATTCTCCCTTTATGAGTCCAAATTCATATGGCCTTTGGGGGGGTTTTGCTGGGTAACTTGAATTTATTCAATCTTTTGATGGACTTGAATTTTCTCCTGAGGTGTTTTAAATATTTTTTTTTCATCCTTAAGTAGCCATGCAAGGAAGAAGTTTTACTGGTGGGAGAAGTAAGGCATAAATATTTCAAGTAGCCACTTTCTTAGCTTAGACTAGTACACTTTTCGCTCAAACACTCTGGCTTTTTATTACTTAACTGCAGAAATGTATTTGACAAGTGGTAGCCCTTCGTAACTACTATAAGGAATTAAAGTCTTTCCTTTTATATGTTCGATAAATGGATAGTGTTTAAGGGGATGTTTCCTGTTCCTAAATGCACTGTGAGAAAGTGGACAGCTATAACTAAATGTAAAAATAATAGCATTTTTTTACCCCTCAAAGGTTTAAGCTTCAGTGAGCCAAACCATATCACAAACACCAGTGAAATAAACAGTTTAGAGATTAAAGACAAATCACTAACAGAGCAGATCTGCAAGCCAAGCGCATAACGGGAAAAAGTCTGGTTTGCCATACGGACCTGCATTTCATATCTGATCAAGTAGTTAACCAAATTATACACAGATATTTTGAGCTTTGCTTTTAAATAGTACTTTATCACCTGATTACTGTGTTGCTTTTCTTCTTATCAAAAACAGAATGATTTGAATAACTCAAGCTCAGCATGGTAGCCAGGCTTCTGGTGGTTTGGGTAGACACTGTCACAGGAGATGCAGAGTCTGCGGGGCATGAACGGAATCACTCAGTGAGAACCACATGGCTTAAGGGTAGAGAGAAAAGATAGCATACAGCTTGGGTTGGCTATAGAATAACATGATAGACAAAGATGCAGGAAAGGGATGGGCATATAAGGATTGTTCACAGGTATTATGAAAAGTATGGTTGAGGTGAGTGCTAAAAAGCAGTCCTAACTCCCTGATTCTCTTACTACATAGACCAGTACCATGGGTCATTTTCAGAAAAGCTTTACAGAAGTCACTAAGCAACTTCCTCTGCTCCTGGGAGTATATGTATACTATATAAAATTGACACTCCTATTAAAAATATATTTTTAGGGAAGAAGTCCATTGATCCCATCATTTAACAAGGAGGAAATTTCCAGATAAAATAATAGTTGGTGAGCTCTCTAAGACAAGAAATAGGACCTAACTATAACCTTTTATCCTTGGATAAGGATGAATAAAAAATGATATTAGGTTTGAAAAAGTATCACATGCAGAGTAATTCCATAATATGGGACAAATAGGAGACTAGAAAGATGGCTTAAAATGCAAATTTAACATTTTTCCTATTCTTATAGATCTCAATTTAGTTATATTCCCTTAAATTCTAATGTGTCAAAACTAAATGGTGACAATAGAACCTGATTTTGCTCATTAGTACAACTATTAGTTCTATTATACATCCCTTTTCTTTACTTGTAAATAACTGGGACTCCTTCCAGAGAATAGTCTGCTAATAAATTGTGTTTTGTCCATTTTTTTTTTTTAAATGTCAGCTTCCCAACATTTATCCTGGTCTAATGCATTTAAATGTTGTTCAGATAGAAAGCCTAAAGTAAGATACTTAATGAAAAGCATGTTCAGCTGCAACCATATCCTGTTTCTCCTAGCCTTTACCTATGAGGAGTCTGATACCATTTAGAACAAGTGATCTTAAAGGTGCACCTCTACCAATAGAGATCAACAGTTAAACGGACTATTTTTATTGCTGTTTCTGTCACCTTCACAGACCACGCACTGCTTTGTTTGGGGATTTTTTTCTGGTACCAGAGTGATTTATTGAAGAAAGTGGCAAAGAACCAAAATTTTGTATTTGTTGAAAAATAATGCAGTTGGAAAGAAGAAACAAAAACTCCCATTTTCCAATTCTCATATCCCATATGAATTGATTAATAGGCAAAATATTTCGCTTTTTTTTTCCTTTGCACATGTCCTCTCTCCCTCTCTCTCTCTCTCTCTCTCTTTTTCTCCCCCAAAGCTCCTGACACATCATTTTACTGCAAGTTTGTGCTGTACTTTACATCTGTTAGACAAGTTTCTAGATTAGAGGCAGCAGCCTGGGAGTGTGTAAATGTGCCTAGTTACTATTACTTTGAATGTATAGATATGTTCTCTGTCACTGGGCATTATAACACTATCATCAGTCACTTCAGAGTATTCTTTTCAGCAATCTATGCCTTACTAGAAGATTACTATAAGGGTGATCATGCCAAGATGAATATCATTATAGGTCGTCACATGTATAGCTCCCTTTGGAGATGGAAAGATTTATTGGGGGGCTAAAGAACATTAGATAACTGAGTGTTTGCAAAATTAATTTTCACATTCACAACAGATTAATAGGTAAAATAGACACTTTCACAAACATGCTGTTACTTTTTTTTTTATTTTGGTGCTTATTTATTTGTTGACTTATAATTGGCACATAGCATTGTGAAAGTTTAAAGTGTACAACGTGTTGGTTTGATATATTTATATATTGTAATATGGTTACCACTGTCATGCTGTTACTTTTTAAGTAAACAAGAGAGAGCTGATGATTTGGCTGATTGGGGTGAATTTCTATATATTCATGTAAATATTCTTGTATGTATATGTGTGAGTGTATATTTAAGCCATGATGAAAATAAACCTCAAGCTGGTCATCTGTACTGTCTGTGCTTTCAGATAACTCTTCATCAGCAATTATAAATTTAAATACTTTTCAGGTCCGGGCTGGCAATATATTTGTATGAGCAGGTATAAGACAGTAGAAACTGTGACAATGGCAGTGAATGAATAGTGTATACCCAAGCGTGTTAAAATTCAATCTCTTAAAACTCACCATGCTGGCTAAATAAAATAACTAAGCGTCGTCATATATGCTACTCTATAATAATTTTTCCCCCTTAACTTTTAAACTTTCCTGTGGTTCCTATTTTCTTTTTACATTGTTAGTAGCTTTAAAAAAAAATCTGTATTAATAACTTATACTTGTATAGTATTTATTCTAAAAACACCTTACTGATATACAAAACTATTCCGGCTGAAAAAAAGGGGAAAACAGGCCAATTTTAATAAGAATATTAACTCTTTCTGACTATATGGACTCCATTTAGTGAACTGGAAATTAACTGAATAAGAAGTCAGCTTCCATTTTCTTTACACCGCTAAACATAACATCAAACTTTAATAAATGTGGGCTCAGATAGTAAGAGAATTAAATGCAAGGCCCTAAAGGCAGAGGTTTCTAGGAATGCGCTTATAATAGAGTTTCACCTGGGATTCAATTAAATATTTAGTGAGAGTGGCTGAAAGAAAGGTTCTGTGCTGAAAGCTGTGGGGAAGACAGAGATGAATACGACACAGTTTTTGTCCTCTAGAATGTCATGATCGATGGCAGCTAACACATTTCACTTAGAGTGTGGGGTGTATGTGGTGGGGACGAACCCCCTCCTCTTTCTCCTCCAGCCCCTACAAAACTGTTTATATTTGCACAATCCTATCACCCTTTCCCCGTTTTGTAGGATGAAGCATCCTTTTTCCTGTTCAAGGCCAATACCTCTGCATGTGCCCTTGATCCCATCTTCTCCCTCTCTCTTCTCAGGAATTGTACTATAAATCAGTGGTCAAGTTTTTTCTGTAATAAACCAGATAATAAATATTTTAGGCTTTTGCAAGACATACGGTCTCTGTCACAACTATTCAACTCTGTTGTTGCAATGCAAAAGCAGCTGTAGACAGTATGTAAACAAATCGATGTGTCTGTGTTCCAATAAAATTTTATATATGGGCGCTGAAATTTGAATTTCCTGAAATTGTTATGGGTCATGAAATGTTCTTTTTATTTTTTCAATCGTTAAAAAACGTTAAACCGTTATTTGAGGGTCATACAAAAAGAAGTAGTAGGTCACATTTGGCTCTCAGCCATAGTTTGCTAACCTTTGCTATGAATAATTGCCATTTTTCCATATCTTCAGCCATTCCTCTTCTACTTTCTTCCCTTTAGCCTATAATCACACTAAGGAGAATATAAAAAATATTTAACAATGACCCTGGACACTGACTGATGACTCTAGATTCTGAATAGATCGGAATAGATTTCACCATGGAGTCAGAATAGATAAATCTGCCTGTCAGATCTAGTAGGAGCCATAAGCAACTAGTGAATGATTTCAATGTGTATAGGATAAATACCAACCCAGAACACACCTTCTCATTTCATTTGAAAAATGAAACAAAGCACTTTTTGCACTGCCATCTTGATATTACTCCACTTCTCTCTTTATATCCAATAATTTGGAAAATTATTGTAATTTGTCATCTCTCATCTATTCTTCCATAAGGCATCTGCTTCCATCATTCCTTTAGAACTGACCTTCCCAGAAGAAACTTTCCCTTTAAAATTTTTCAGCCCTTTTTAAGTGTTCTATTTCTGTCACTTGCATCAAACTCTCCTAGGCATCTTCCACTTTTCCGACTTTTGATCCTTGGTTGCCATGGCAGGGTCCTCTTCATCCAGCCCCCTTTCCGGCAGCCATTCCCACCTGGTGCTCCCCAGCACTCTCCACCCACTGCTCCCTGTTCCCCGTTCTTGCCTTGGCGGTCTGATCCATTCTCAGGGTTTGATTTTCACTTTTATGCAGATGACCTCTATGTCTGCATCTCCAGCCTTGACCTCTCTTTAGACTTCAGACTCATTTCGTCACTTGGATTTCCCTGAGGCATCTCAAAGTCACTGTGTCAGACAAGGAACCTGAAGTCATCCCCACCAGACCTGCTTCTCTCGCATGTTCCATGTCTTAGTCCAGCAACACCATCCCTGTTGCAGAAGCCAAGAAACTTGGAATCACTCTAAGTGCTTTCCTGCCCTTATTCCTAATTCCACTTAATTAAGCCCTGACTCCTCCGCCAAATATGTCTTAGTTCTGCCCATTTGGCCGCATCCCTACTACTGCTGTCTTTGCCCAGGCATTTTCACTGAGCTGGACCACTGTGCTGGTCTAGTCCCTGGTCTCCCTCTATACACCTGGCATTGGGTGGGCAATCACAAACAGAAGTGTAATCAAGGAACCCCACCCCGCCCTGCTAAACTCCTGCATGACTCACTATCAGGATACTTAGCATGGTCCCAAAGCCTCCACCATATGGACTCTTCTTCCTGCCTCAGTCTTACCTTCTATCAAATCCTATATGGTATTTTTTTCCATCCCACTAATAGGGCACTGAACATGAAATGCAACTATATACCTCCATGTCTTTGCAATGCTATTTCTATCACCTAAAATACCTCTTCTTTTCTTCTCTGGCTATTCCTACTCATCTGTTAAGATTCAGCTTCTGGGCATGGGGTGGGAGGGCGAAGCTGGGGCGAAGTGAGAGCAGCATCGACATATATACACTACCGAATGTAACATAGTTGGCTGGTGGGAAGCAGCAGCATAGCACAGGGAGGTGAGCTCGGTGCTTGGCGATGACCTAGAGGGGTGGGATAGGCAGGATGGGAGGGAGGCTCAAGAGGGAGGGGATATGGGGACATGTGTATGCGTATGGCTGATTCGCTTGGTTGTGCAATAGAAACTAACACAGTATTGTGAAGCAATTATAATCCAATAAAGATCTATTAAAAAATTAAAAATAAATAAATAAATGAATTTAATTAGAATGAAAAAAAAAAAAAGATTCAGCCTCTGAATTCATAAAACTGCTCTAAGAGCCTTTTCTCATTGTTTCCATTTTATTTTCCAATTTGTATTGAAAGTACAACTTCTCTCCTGTAACTATCCCAGCTGCACCATTAATAAGTAAGCAAGGTATGATTAGTCATTGCCACTCCAGCTCCCACTCCAGCATCTGGTAAACAGGTCTAGGTGAAGAGTACTTGGCAAGGCATGGGACTCAGAGTGCCTGGGTTCCAGACTCAGCAGTACAGCTTACTTGCTCTATGGGTTTGGGCTTACACTTTCTAAGCGTCCCATTTAAAACGGAAACCATTCATGAAAAACTACTTTTGGGACATCGACTATGTTTCAGGCATTTTTCTAGGCACAGAAAAAATTCTCACCTTCGAGGAACTTTCATTCTAGTGGACATAGGAAAAGAAGGGGAGAAAGAAAATAAATAGGTAACAAGAAAATAACTAAATAAAATATACACTGTATCATGTGGTAAGTGCACAAGGGATAGGGAGTGAAGTGTTAGGATGGAGGAGGAGGTTGGCAAATTTTAGAGAGTGATTAGGAAAAGCCTCACTGAGAAGTGATATTTGAGCAAAGACCTGAAGGAGGTGAGGAAGTGAGCCATGAGAGTATCTGCAGTGAAGAGAATTCCAGAAAAAAGGAAATGGCAAGCACAAAGGATCTGGCCCATTCCAGAAATAACAAGGAGGTGAGAATGTTGGAAAAGAGTGAGCAAGGGAGGGAGAGAGGAGGAGATGAGGGCAGAGACATGGGTGAGGTGATTGAGGCATAAGAAGAGCAGCAGATAGTCCTGTCATTTGTAGCCCCTTGTAAGGACTTTGAGTGAAACAGAAAGTCACTGGAGGGTCTTGAGCAGAAAAGTGAACAATATGAATAAGGTTAAAGATGACTCTGGCTGCTGTGTTGAAAATACACTGTGTGAGAGTAAGGGTAGAAAGAGGGGCCGGTTAGGAAGCTGTTAACAATAAACCAGATGAAAAATGATGGGGACTTGAATCAGGTGAAGGTGATAAGACATGGTTTATTCTGAATATATTTTGGAGTAGAGTCAAAAAAGACTTGCTTGATTTGGGGTTAGGGAAAAGAGAGGAGACAACCTTGACTCCAAGGATTCTCACCTGTGCAATTATAAGGAGGGCGTTAGTGCTTTATGCCAGGAAAGCCTGCAAAAGTTTTCCAAGGGATAAATAAGAATAGGGGTTTAGGGACGTCCCTGGTGGCGCAGTGGTTAAGAATCCGCCTGCCAATGCAGGGGACATGGGTTCGAGCCCTGGTCTGGGAAGATTCCACATGCCGCGGAGCAACTAAGCCCGTGCGCCACAACTGCTGAGCCTGCGCTCTAGAGCCCGCAAGCCACAACTACTGAGCCCGTGTGCCACAACTACTGAAGCCTGTGTGCCTAGAGCCCGTGCTCTGCAACAAGAGAAGCCACCGCAGTGAGAAGCCTGCGCACTGCAACGAAAAGTAGACCCCGCTCGCTGCAACTAGAGGAAGCCCATGTGCAGCAACAAAGACCCAACGCAGCCAAAAAATTAATTAATTAATTAATTAATTAAAAAAAAAAAAAAGAATAGGAGTTTAGGTTAGGTCAAATTAACTTTGAGATGTCTATTATATATTTAAGTGGAGAAGTCAAATAGGTAGTTCTACCTATCTATCTATATGTATGAGTTGAAATTTATGGAAGGACTTTAAGCTAAAGATAAACATTTTCCAGCGAACAAATAATATGCAAAGCCTCTAGACTGCAGGTAAAGGAGAGAGGGAGTCTGAGGACTGAGTCCTGGGCACCCCAATGTTTAGTGACTGGGGAAATGAGGAATAACCAACAAAGGAAACTGAGAAGAGCCAGCAAACATGGCAAGAGGAAAACGAGGAGTGTAGTTTCTTGGCAGCAAAGTAAAGAAAGTTTAAAAAATAAATAAAATAAAATAAAATAGGGCGGCGCACAGGAAGGAGTAATCAACTCTCTCCAAAGCTAGTGATGGGTCAGGTAAGCGGAAGGCTGAGAATTTACAATCATATTTAGAAACTCAAAGGGCACTACTGTGACCTTGATGAGCAGCTTTGGTGAAGTGGTAGGGGCAATGCCAGACCACAGAGTGTAAACAGCTCTTTCAAGGAGTTTTGCTAAGTGAGTGGAGAGAAATGAGGCATAGATGAAAGGTGATGTGGGAGAAAAGAGACTTCACTTTTAAAGACAAAAAAGCATACTTACAAGCTGATAGAAATATATAGTAGAGGGAGATATTGATGATATAGGAGAGAAGAGTAAACACCAGAGCAGTATCTTTGGATAGGCAACAAAGAATGAGATCTTGTGTACAAGTTGAGTGTCTGGCCTTGATGGCAACACAGTTCATCCATAGTGACAAATAGAAGGTTGAGATATGGAGGAGAGCCTACGACATTTCTCTTCTGCTTCCATTTTCTCAGTGAAATAGTGAACAAGATCATAAGCTGATCACAAAGACGGGGGGAGGAGGTGTTGGAGTTTTGTTATAAGAAGAAGAAGAATGTCTTCTGGATAGGAAGGGACTTAGTGGACCTGGAAAATAAGATAGGATTAGTGACCACCACCTAGACTCAGTTGAAACTAGTGGTTATGAATTTAAATAGAAATAAATCAGTATAGTTGTACATTTTTCTTCAGTCCTGTTCAGCTGGAAATGGGTCTGAAATAGGCAAAGTAAGGTTGAACCTGAGGTGGGGTCATGCCAGGAATGTATTGTAAAGCCGGAGAGATGGGCAAAGGGAGTTGAGGGTAAATTTCAGGAAGTGATTACAATGATGGACCATGGAATCTAGTTTATTTTGGGAAGAAAGGAAGAGATGAGTGGAAAGGTGGTGGGATCCATGCATGGTAGGTCCCAATGGGGTTGAAGGATTATAAGAATCATATTACTAGGGGGAGGAAGCAAGTAAGGTAGGAGGTAGTTAGAGAATGGAGATCATGGAAGGGTTACAATTATTGGTTATGAACAGTTGTATGGTATGTACACAGGAGGAAAGTAAAAGATAAAGCTATTGGAGAAGGTAGTCAGAAACCTACCACTGAAAGGCTTATTTACATGGATATTGATATAACCAAGAATTAGGTTATGAAGGTATGATGTTAGGGAGAGTAACAGTAAGACAAAAGCTAAAATTTTCCGGGATGGAGGGGGTGATATGGGGGTTGTAGATGGCTGTGTACAGAGATAATGATAATTTGTACCTTTCAGGTTACTGAGGATTAAAGAAGATATGAGAATACTAGTCCATGGTGAACTCAATAAATATTAACTTTTATTATCCTACCAAGTCCATAGCTGACAACTATGTTGCAAACACCAAAGCATATCTCACCTTAACACTGGCTGATGCAGGATGAGTATTATGCTACAACAGATGCTTGGTTTTCTGTCCAGATTACCGTTGGAGAAGGCTGCAGGAGTCTGAAGGGAATGGGCTTAAGGGCACCAGGAAGTAGAATTCCTGTGATGAGACGATTTTGGTATATAATACACTGATATTAATCAGAAATTCCATAAAATCATGATTTACCTATCTGAAGAAAAACTGGTAGCTTTTTTCTCTTTTAATTAAATTTCCATTTGAGCCGCTATGCCCAACATGCTTATAAATGAAAAATGTAGGGCAAGAGAATTGGTCAGAGATTTTGTCAGAACACTGGCCTTCCCAGCAATGTGAGTTCTCAGTATTCTGGAGGATAGTGTTCTTCATAAAGTCGTCACAAATCAAGGACGTAGGCTCTCTTGTTGTTTATCATTATGTCATGAGAATAGGCTAGATTCTTCATTGAAAATAAATGGGAATGCTTTTCCACACTTTTTCTATTTATTGAATTTCTGTATTTCTTTGGCAACTCTTAAAAAGCCCTCTGAAGATTTCTTTCCATGTATCTGTCTCATTTGAGACCAGGTTGACATTACAGCTTAAACTTGGAGTTCTGAGCTGTTCTTTTTGGAATAATCTACATATTTTTGTTTTGTTACCAGATCCAGAGTGGTGACCCAATATTTTACGATATACCCATAAAGTTTGCAAATCAGTGAACATTATTTTTACTTTGTTATGAAGAGCTACTGTTTAGATTTCTCTGGGAATACAATTTTGTCCTGCTCCCAGCTTTCTATTTTAGCAATGAACAACGAGAATTAGAAAGAAATCGTTATTATCAAGATCTGCAGGGGCTTTTGAAACTGACTTCTGCCATTGCTGGATACACATGAGAGTTTTTAATGTGTGATTTCTCTATCTCCACTTGTAATTTAGCACTCAGGGATAACAGAGAAAGAGAAAGCTGAGTCGTAGAGAGACAAACAGCAGGAATTCCCACCATTCACTTGGGTATTGGGGGAGACTAAAAGATTTGGGGGGAAATAGATAAAGCATTATGGAAATAAGGTGTGAAGGATCCTTCATTTTCTCTTAGTGGGAACTTTTTAAATGTCTGTTTCAACATCCTTTTACAGAGTTCACACTTGGGTTGGGAGAACACGTAACAGTGTGCCTATCCTAGGGTTCTGAGTGGAGATGAAATGATTAGGGGTATTAGCCTGTTCTAGCAAGTGTGAAACAGGAGCTTCAACACTCTGTGGGGGAATGACCTTGGAATTACATTTAAAGCTCAGGCAGATTTGGAATCAAAGAATGAGAACACAGGAAGGGACTGTGAAAGCTGTCTAGCTCTGGAAGCAGATGATAGAAAAAGGTAAGAGAAGGTGGATCTGAAAGAGCAACTTCAGAGGTTAAAAAAAAAAAAAAAGAGTCTTCTTCAGGAGGTGAGGTGGAGAAAATGAGATTACATGATAAAACTAAAAATGCAGAGAAACTATGTTTGAGGAAAAGCTGACCACTGTCATTCTATCAAATAGCTGTTCTTGTCAGAGGCCTGAATCCAGTGCGACTGATGAGAAAACATTATTCACCTATGGAGTGATGGTGCCTCCTAAGACATAGCTGGTGAACATGTGCTGGAGACGGAGAGAGAAAGTAGGACAGCGAGGAATGCAGAAGATTCAGAATAGTTGGGCCAAACTTCTCCGGTGAAGATGTATCTACATTAGCCTAAATATAGAAACTTAAAGGATTTGTGCCCTGACAGTGTTCTAGAAAGCAAAGATGGATGAATCTTCATTTCTACTCAGCAAATGAAGCCTTTTTTGGCTTGCTCTGTTGTCAACAGGAAAGAGGTAAACACATTTTAGTTCGCATTTATGTGAAACATAAAGCAAGTTAGAAAAGCTAGAATATATTTGTCCCAGGAAGACAATGGCTTTTAGCTAATTCTAAACCATTGGTACTTAATTGAGCTGTTAATACCATTCCCACTCTATTCAAAATAAATTGTCCACTCTGTTCCCCTTGATTTTTCTTTTTCCCACAGGATCACATCATAATTCATCCACAGGCTCACTGATGTATTGAACTGCCCTCTAAAGTAAGGCCTTACTTACAATAATATTCCACAATATCAAAGGCACATTTTGCCTTCTTTCATATTGGTATTTTTACATTGAAAAAGTGACAACCATTTCTGGTACTTCCCCGATTTAATAGGGCTCTGAGATGAAGACTTCATAAAAATGCAGTGTCTATTAGCTCAGATTATAAATAGAATCATCTTCACAATATGAAACACCAGCTCAAAATTATTCCTGCAGGCAATCTCAATATAACTAAGAGCAGATTAAGTAGCCAGATTCAAAGAATTCAAGAATTCAAAAGAAGTTTCCCTTAAGTAAGCCATAAAACTCTTTACTACTATATATACACAGTGTGTGTATATATATATATGTATATATATATATATGTATATATATATATATATATATATATATATATCCTCAGTAAAATATATATATATACATATATATAACCTCAGTAAAACAATTACCAAAACAAGTTGAAAGGATAGCAAAGTAAGTAGTGGGAAAATATTTTTAAAAGCTAATTCCCTTTTTATTTAGACTGGAATAGAAATTCCTAAAGGAGTAGTTTTGAAAAATGCCATGAATATGGGTTGTATTAATTTTTGACATAATTCTGTCTAAACCTTCTATTTAAAGACTATCCTGTCCACAGTAGATTCTTCGCAGGAATATTGAGATACCATGATTAAATATGCTACTCAAATGTCATGTAAAAAAAAAAAATGCAACTGACAAAGGATTAATCTCCAAGATTTACAAGCAGCTCATGCAGCTCAATAACAAAAAAACGAACAACCCAATCCAAAAATGGGCAGAAGACCTAAATAGACATTTCTCCAAAGAAGATATACAGATGGCCTACAGACACATGAAAGAATGCTCAACATCATTAATCATTAGAGAAATGCAAATCAAAACTACAGTGAGATATCATCTCACACCGGTCAGAATGGCCATCATCAAAAAATCTAGAAACAATAAATGCTGGAGAGGGTGTGGAGGAAAGGGAACACTCTTGCACTGTTGGTGGGAATATAAATTGATACAGCCACTATGGAGAACAGTATGGAGGTTCCTTAAAAAACTACAAATAGAACTACCATACAACCCAGCAACCCCACTACTGGGCATATACCCTGAGAAAACCATAGTTCAAAAAGAGTCATGTACAAAAATGTTCATTGAAGCTCTATTTACAATAGCCAGGACATGGAAGCAACCTAAGTGTCCATCATCAGATGAATGGATAAAGAAGATGTGGCACATATATACAATGGAATATTACTCAGCCATAAAAAGAAATGAAATGGAGGTATTTGTAATGAGGCGGATGGAGTTAGAGTCTGTCATACAGAGTGAAGTAAGTCAGAAAGAGAAAAACAAATACAGTATGCTAACACATATATATGGAATCTAAGGGAAAAAAAAAAAGGCCATGAAGAACCTAGTGGCAAGACGGGAATAAAGACACAGACCTACTAGAGAATGGACTTCAGGATATGGGGAGGGGGAGGGGTGAGATGTGACAGGGTGGGAGAGTGGCATGGACATATATACACTACCAAATGTAAAACAGATAGCTAGTGGGAAGCAGCTGCATAGCACAGGGAGATCAGCTCGGTGCTTTGTGACCACCTAGAGGGGTGGGATGGGGAGGGTGGGAGGGAGGGAGATGCAAGAGGGAAGAGATATGGGAACATATGTATATGTATAACTGATTCACTCTGTTATAAAGCAGAAACTAACAAACCATTGTAAAGCAATTATACTTCAATAAAGATGTTTAAAAAAAAAATGACGCTACTAGGTTTTATGTGCTTGCTCATATTTACACTTCTCAATTTTTAGGACGTAATGATTTCCAAACAATTTAGATGCCCTGTGCTTGAAAATAATAAATGTTATGACCTAGTGAAGCTCTTATGTTTTATGTCACAACACTTAAAGTCTTGTTTGCCATCTTTGTGGTAAGTCAAAGACTTTTGGTTATAAATAAATGATGTGAAAATAACATTATTTCCTGTATAAATAGTTATAAGATAAACATAGTTATATGGAATAGTTTGGATAATTCAAATTCAAACGTATTTATTGGGCACTTTGCCATGTGTCTGGCAGTAATGTCACTTAATCCTCAGAGTATCTTGGAGGGTATGCGTTACTAATCCCAGTTTACATCTGAGGAGGAGTGAAGTAGTTCTTAATGTCAGACTATTAATACACGGCAGAAATGGGACTCCAATCATGTCTTCTTACCCCATGGCTATATTTTGTCCATGATACTTCAGGAAAAGCAAAATTCTGTGATTAATTAATACCAGTGCATATTTTGAGGGAATTTTCACTTCGTTATTGCTTAAGTAGGCTTTCTCCATGGGTCTGAACACAAAAATAATAAGGCAATTATTGAGGACATAATTTAGCAAACCAAAAAGTTAGCTTGTACAGGAGCAGGGTTGAGCGGAAAGTTCTGAGTTCCACATTACACTTTTCTAGGTATTTGTGTGCTTTACCATGAGTGTGCATTATTTTCACAATAAAAACAAAATAAATTACAATTTAAAATACTTTAAATTGTTTAAAAACAATGTGTACTATCATCTTTTATCACTTTTGTAAAATGGTATGCTACAAAATAAAGTGTGTATATCCACCCAAATGTTGATAGTGGGTACCTCTGGGTTGTTATTGTAACAGGTTTTAACTTTTTTCTTAATTGTGTTCTTAATAGTTTTTTAAAAATGGTTTTCTGCACACCTGGATCTTGTTTTTCTTATCATTATCATGACTTACTTTCATAGTCAAGAAAAAAATCCACAAAAAGAAATATACTTTCCATTTTGAAAATAATGATCTGCACATGTACTCTTATTTCCTGGGTAAAACTTGGGTACTCTCTGGAGTATTTCAGTCAAACCTAAAAGGAGAAATCATTGAGAAACTGGGCATATTTTGAATTCTATGCAGATACTTAATAGAAAAAAGAAAGACCAACTGCCGATATACAGATGAAAAGATGCTCAACCTCTTTAATAATCAGGGCAATGCAAATTAAAATCCAGAGATACCAATAAAGCACACACACACACACCTCAAATCGGCAGATTTCAAGACTGATGATATTCAGTGTTGGCAAAGGGCTATGATAGAAAGCTTTTGCCTACTTCGTTGTGGAGCAGCTTTTTTTTTTTCAGTAATTTGGCACTATCTGTCAATATTTTTGAATGCCCAATGCTTTTGACCAGTAATTCTATGTCTAGGAACATATTCTCTGGAAATACATAGGTGCTTATTGTAGCACTATCTGTAACAGTGAAAAATTGAAAAGAATTTCAAATGTCCTTCCATAGGGAAATAGTTAAATGAGTAATGACACATTCATAACATGGGATGCTCTGCAGATGTAAAAGTGAGTGTGATTCCTACGTATGTTCCAAAGCAGAGAACACCAAGATAATGTTTTTACTGTACACAGAAAAAGGCTTGAAAAAAGACACAGTCAGCTTTGACTATGCTGTTCATTAGAAGGGAGACAAAGAAGAAACTTTCAGTTTTACTTAATATATTTAATATTATTTGAAAAGATTTTCACAATGCTTACTAATACACTTCAAATTTTTACAAAATCAGAATATGGCTAAAGTAATCCCAGATGCCTATCCAATGAATTAAATTCTGTACTCTAAGTCAGTTAGAATTCCAACTTAGACAAAAGGACAAATAATTCACTTTCTGCTTTGTAATGTTTTCCAGGGTCTCAAACTATAAATGGGTTTCCATACTGTAAGCTCCTTCTCTTCTCCCACCTTCCCCTGGGAGGAAAGACAGGTACGTATCAGAAAAAGCAATCCGGCTGCACCTTGTTATTTGAGGAAAATCCTCTGAACTCGTTCAAATGTGCTTCTACATTTCTTAAAAGGCTACTAATTAAAAATACATTTTAAGCCAAGCTAATACTGCTAGGAAACAATTCTGAATTTATGTGGTGAAGAAACTGCTTGGAATGAATCTGATACAAAGAAAATGTTGCATTAGGTTTTTGGGTAATATTTTTATGCCGGGTACCAGCACTGCAAAAGACAGATTTGTGAAGTAGGGAAGAGCAGGAAGTCAGACAGACCTTGGTTGAGTCCATGTCTTTCACTTCACCTTGTGATTTCTGTCAAGATACTTAACATCTCTAAGCTTTGGTTTCCTCATCTATAAAACGGGGTTAGCTGTAATATCTTACTACGTAAATGTAAAACCCTACCACATTATTGGCATCCAGTACATACTATTTTTATTTTGGTTTTGCCATCTAAAAATTGGCATTTGCCATCTGCCTCTGCAAGGATTTAGTCACTAGCTGCTGCAACCTCTGACCGTCAACACACCCTAAAAGGAATTCAGGGTGGAGATCAGGAATGAGGCACTCTGTGCTCTGGGAAAAACTGGCAGAACAGGCCTTCAGATATTTAGATATTTTCAGGAGAAGATTTTATGAGCCCAAATTCTTGCATCTCCTCATATCTAGAAAAGCAGTAAAATCATGAATGGAGACATCTGCTCCTCGTGACTAGCAGCAAGCCTCTGCCGACATGTGTGCTTCACTGCATGTACCGCCTTCACTAAAATGACTGCATGTACCGCCTTCACTAAAATCATATATAACACTGACCTTCACGTTACTTCTCTGGAGCAGTTCCTCAGAGCTATCTGAGATGCTGTCTCCTGGGCTATAGTCCTCATTTTGCCCCAAATAAAACTTAACTCACAACTCTCGTTGTGCATTTTTTTTTTTCAGTCAACAGTTCAGAATTACACAGTATTTAGCAAGTCGCCCAAGGTAGTTTATTTTTTAAATATTGCTTTTCACTTGAAATCACCAATTATAGATTCCTGCTTCCATTCATTTCTTTAAGATTAATAATGTTCATTTTTTAATTTAAAAAGTAATAAGGGTATACATTTTAAACTTATACAGTGTTATATGTCAATTATATCTCAATAAAACTGCGAGGAGAAAAGTAAAAAGGGTAAATTATGCTAAATGTAAGAAATACAGAAAATAAAACATCTCCTTCACCTAATCAGTCAATTAGAAAATATTTATTAAGCACCTCTTTAATGTGCCAGAACCCATCCTAGGCGCTAGGCACACAGAATAAATAAGATAGATATGGTCACTATCCTCATGGCCCCTGGTTAAGAATTAATAACCTAGAAATAAGTGACAGTAAGCCCAGATACCTATCCACATGCCACCCACTTCTACTCTGAATCTTGTACTCCTTGAACTATTTATAATGAGACTGTCATGTAGTGTAAAAACAGTATATTAAAATTTTCCCAGTATGCTCACCTCCCTTATGTATTAGACCCTACCCCGTCTTGCTTACTCAAGGACACTGAGCCAGCAATTCTCTCCTTCTGCCACGTCATTAATTGTTCACTCTCCACTGGATCCTTCTCATATAAATATGCTGTTGTCTCTCCCAGTTAAGAAAATGACAACCTTCTCCCAACACCATTTCCCATCCAGTTACTGCCCCCCTTCTTTGCTCCCCTTTGTAGCAAAACTTCTTGAAATAACTATCTACACATACACTAAATCTTCTCCACCCATTCTCTCTTAAATCCACTTAAGTCAGGCTTTAATTCCACTGACCCACTAAAGCAGCTCTCATCAAGACCAGTAGTGATCTCCATATGGTTAAATGCAATGGCCAATTCTCAATCTGCCTTTCCTTGGCCTATCAGAATCAATTGACACAACCAATCACTTCCTTCTCTTTGATGCACATTCTTGTGATCCATGATGTCACATCCTTTGTCTTTTCTCCTACTTCACTGTTCTAGTCCTTCTCAGTCTCCTTTTCTGGTAGTCCTCTTCTCCCCAACCTCTTGATTAAATTGGAGAGGGTCAGGTCTCAGTTTTTGGATCTTTTCTCTATTTACATTTACTGCCTTTGTGATCTCATGCTCTCTCGTGGTTTTACATATCATCTCCCTGCTGAAGCTATATATTTGGTCCAGGCTGTTCTCCTAACTCCACGCTGCAATACCTACCTGCATCCTCACTATCTCTGCTTGAATGTATAATGGATATTTTAAACTTTTTATCCTCACCTGAACTTCTGATTTCCCCTATTCAGTCCTGTTATACGTGGCCTTCTCCATCTCCACTGATCATATTTTGATCCCAGTTGCTCTGTTATGTTTGTCTTCTCTCTTTTTCTAGCACTTCACAACCTGTCAATAAGTCCCATTGCAACTACCTACAAAACATCCAAAATTAGACCACTTCTTACACCTCCACTGCTATCACCCTGGTCCAAACTTCCTAAGAGGTCTCCCTTCTGCCTTTTTTCTCTTTTACAGTTTTTAATACAGCAGCCTGGCAGATCCTTTTAAATGTCTAAGTCAGATCATGTCACCTTCTTCCCAAAACCTTTCAAGGGCTCTTCCATTTACTCAGAGTAATAAAGTTTTTCACTAGTGAAAAGGGTCTATGTAAACAAGACCCCTTTACTTCTTTGAATTTATCACCTACAACTCTTTTCTTAGTCATTCTTCTTAATCATTCATGCCATCCCTGGCCTCATTGCTGTCTTTTAAGTGGAGTCACTCCCACCTAAGGGCCCCCATTCTGGTTGTCCCCTCTGCCTGGATCACTATTGCCCCTGGTAACCCTTGACTACCTCCTCCACTTCTTCCAATTCTTTCCTTCTCTCAGTAAACTGTCCACCTTATTTAATACTACAATCTGCCCACCCTCCTACTCTGCACTTCAGATCTTACTTCCCCAGTTCTATTTTTCTTTTTTCCTTATCACTTTCTAACCTACTATATGATATTCTGGATAGTTTACATATACAGAATCTACATTATAGATTATATATACAGCATCTATATTATAATATATATGATATATACATTATATACATTACACGATATATACACAGAACATAATATTACATTAATTGCTAATTGTCTATCTTCTGTTGTTAGGAAGTAAATTCTTATAGGGAAGGTATCTTCATCTTGTTTGTTGATGTGTTCAAGGCCCTAGAATAGTGTCTTGCACATAAAATAGAAAGTTAATCAATATTTATTGAATGAATGATTTAAAACCACTGATTTTATTGCAACTTCAAAATAAGTTAAATCCTACTATTTTAATCAACTTCTACCTTCATTAGAACATCAACAAATCCTGAATAAGAAGAAAATAATTGAGCTTGATGACTGAGAAGTCTTCTCCTCTATCCGTGGTAAATCAGCTTTTTAATTTAATTTTATTTTTATTTTTGGCTGTGTTGGGTCTTTGTTTCTGTGCAAGGGCTTTCTCCAGTTGCGGCAAGCGGGGGCCACTCTTCACCGCGGTGCACAGGCCTCTCACTGTCGTGGCCTCTCTTGTTGCAGAGCACAGGCTCCAGACGCGCATGCTCAGTAGTTGTGGCTCACGGGCCTAGTTGCTCTGCGGCATGTGGGATCTTCCCAGAACAGGGCTCGAACCCATGTCCCCTGCATCGGCAGGCAGATTCTCAACCACTGCGCCGCCAGGGAAGCCCAGCTTTTTTTTTAACAGATAGAAAATAACATATTTGACCTTTCAAAGCTATAGCTAAATGATAATGGAGATGTGGTAATAGTCACATACCAGTTTCAAATTCTGATTAAAATATAATTGAAATGTTCACAATATTTCACTTAAATCATTTCAACTAACTTCTATTTCTATCTTTCCTAACTAAATGTACTTTTAAGTTGCATGCCCTTTGCTACAAATATTTTCTTCTATTAAAAAAAAAAGCAAACCAATTAGATAAAAATTCCAGTAGTAAAAAGAATAACAAATATAAGAATCCAGGAAGGCCTTAGAGACAAGGGCAACTATAGCTCTGCAGTCCAGGGAGATGCTGGGCATAGTTAAGGAAGATGGATGAAACAACCTGGTCTAGTAAAGGTAGATAATCCCAAAGCCTCAAATTAAATGTGAGTTGATAGATGTTTCAGCCAATTCAGGAAGCCAGATAACTGTCACCCTCGGCGTGTTCAGGAGAGAACACAACCACATAACATATCTCAACTACTAGTAAGAGCTAACTAATTGTTTGATCTGTTTCAGAGGAGTTTGAGAATCTGCTGCTGCTTACAAAAGCACAGATCCTTGGTAAATTCAGAAAAATATCATTCAGATTTAACCCTGTATACTCCATAAAGACTTGTCACCAGAAATCTTGAAGATTATGAATATTCCTGAAAAATCATATTTATTCCAACGTAAAACTTTACTACTAAGAATACTATGATCAGTTGGAATTAGAATATGCAAGATAAATGTCCACTGATTGGCATTTCTTATCAAAAGTCCTAAAATTCATTTCTAAGAATTTATGCAGAGACAACAATCATAAATGTATTTAAGCACTTAACTCTAAGGATCACTATGAATAGTGGAAAAATATAAGCAATCTCATTGTTTAGAAATAGAGGATTTACTATGTAATCCGATATACCTATGGTGTAATACTATTCAGTCATTAAAATTATGAGGTCATTGGATAACTGCTGATATGAGAAGAGATGCATAATATATTGACAACTGAAAAAAGGAGTTAATGATACATAATGAATTGCTTGAGTCTTTTTGTTTAAGTATTACATGTTTATATACATATATACTTACATGCATATACATATACTATATTTCACTATATATATTTCACAATATAAATCTCACATATATTATATATATACACATATAATATATATATATATATATATTTTTTTTTTTTTTTTCACTAATGCTGACAAGATCAACACCAAATGGTAATAGGGAGTTTTAAGAGATTCATGAGTCCTAGGAAAGTATATGCAAAAATTTGTGTGTATGGGCTTTTTATTTTTTCCCAGAAAGCTTCATCTAAGTTTCAAAGGTCTGGTAGTCAACACTTTTACTTTCTCCACGTCATTCACTTGCACAGAACAGTCCTATCAGCGATATTCTGCATTCAGCAAACGAATTTTCCAGGGGAGGGACTAAAGTGTCAGGAGTGTTGGGATGAAGTTATCAGAAGTTCTGGAAAGGAACAGGCAATTTGAAAGATATCTTTGAAAATTCTAATCACTGCTCCAAGGCTGTGATAGCTATGTTTGGAAACTATCAGCAAGGACATTGGAGTGGTGAACAGATTTCCACTGAGAGCCTGCATTCTAGAAGCTATGTGAAAAGTCATCAGGTAGAGAATAAGGCAAAAGGGCTTTTCCTTTATGAACGTCTATAATCTCCAATATGTGAATTACACAATAAGTAAAAGAACATGACAACCTTTTCTCACGGTCTAAAACATCCATTTGGTAGAGAGGATGTAATTACGTAGCAGGTAATCAGGTAGAAAGAAGCCAGAAGCTCTAGACAGGGACTGAGCCGAAATTTGAACTCTGAACATTAACTGATCCTTCAGATGAATATTCAAGTAAAAGAAGTTGATTGTTTGATGGAATATAAAATACTGACTCCAAATTCAAGCAGTCAGAGCAATACAAGATGTTATAATGCAACATTTTCTTTGGAAAGGCATGCTTTTCAGAGAAAACCTTGCCATATAGAAATATTTGATTTTTTAAAATATATGCAAAATGTTCCTGTGATGTTATTTCTAGATGCATAAATTATACAAATTATACAGAAACTATGTTAAAGATAAATACAGAATGGCTACCAAACTACCAACCACAGAAATGGATTATCCTTTCCAGACAGGCCAGGCAGCTAAATTCTCCCTCTAATTTACCAGAATCCAGAGTTCAGGCTTTAGAGATTTAGACTACGTAGGTAATTCAGAATGCAGCCAGAATCCTGTAGGGACAAGCCAGCAGGGATTCCTGTGGAAAACAAAGAACTGGTGCAATAAAACTGGAAAGATCAATGAGGTGTCTTGTGGAATAGGAGGGGAAAGTCTACATGTGTCTCCAGGGCTTAGTGAGCAGAGAATGATGACGAGAAGCTGACTTCACAGTTAAGCGTTGGAAGGAGCTAAAGAAGAGAATGCCTTGCCCAGCAGTAGAGCAAAGGACAAGTTCATAGGTATTAATTATGTTTCCCATAGAATAAACATAACTTTAAATGCAAAAATAAAGGCTTTCTTGGTATTGGGTAAAAGAATTCCAAATAGAGGATGAGATAAATTTTATAAGCTTCTTTCTCAGAAAGAATATCAACTTATCCAATATTGTTTACACTAGGGGAAATGTTAAACACTGGGCTACCAGCTAAAATTAAAACACTACCAGTACACTGAATTTAACAATAAAGACAGGGAGTAATTTGCCAAGGCAAGCCACTGAAGCAAATAATATAAACAAGTTCAACAGCCTATTCAATGCATTTTAGAGCAAAAAAAGAGAGAGAACTGGTTGCCTGCCAGCACCTTGCCTCAGTGAGACAATGCACTCTGCTCTCCAGGAATAGTAATAGGCTAGAGGTTTGGGCCGGAGAGTACTGTAATATCATGTTGTTTCATTCGGGATGGACTGCAGGTCAATTACTTCTAGCATTTCGTCTTTTGGGTTTATTGGCATATTACCAGCAAATCTGGAGATCTCTCAAGTTCAAGAATTAGGCGTCACCTGTGGATTTATTCTGATTCCCAGTACCTCTAGTTTTAAGTCAAGAAATTTCCTTACAGTTTGCTTTGGCACAGTCACTAACAGACACCCTTAACCAAGAATCAGTCTCACATGAAAAACAAAAAAAGCCCAAGCATGTATTAAATTAATTTTTAAAATGTATGCCATTTTTATATCAACAATCACTACTGTTATTGCTGATTTCTTTCTTATCATTAACCATACCTCTAGCAGGTAACCACTTGATTGCAAATATAAATCCACATTCATTCAAGCAAGAAGGTTATATAAAGAAAGCTGTGGAAAAGAAATTTAAAAATCATCATCAAAATGCATTTATTAAATATCTTGTTATACATTAGCTGTACAAGTCACACTATAAATTAGACTAAGAAACAAAGCTTTTGTCTTCTTGGAGTTCTCAAAGACAGCTAAAAGGATCTATGTAAAAATGTTAAAAATACGCATTCATTTGGGAAAAATAACCAAATATTGGACAAATCAGTGAGGCTTTTATATCATGTCAGGTGAAACGTCACATAGGAGTGAGGGGAAAAGTGGGTTTGTACGTGACAAGGAAGAAGATCAAGTTGATTAACCAAACAAATTCAGTGTCTTAGTTGGGCAGGGGGAAGGAAAAAGCAAATTATTGTCTATTCCTGTTTCTCTATTAAGGGAGGCATGGTAGACCTAACACAAAACCACAGGGTAAAAACAATGCCTATTGATATATCAGTTTTAATGAAAAAACTTAGAGAAAATGCTGTAAGTAATCAAAACATCCCACTGTATTACAATAAACATAAATATAGCACGGAGTTGCATGCAAAGAGTTGCATGAATTTTAAAGATAAAGGACAAAACTCAAAGAAAATTTAAGCCTATCTTGGTTGCTTAAATATCACTTCACTTTCCCAACCTGCTACCCCATGATAGTTCATATTTCCTAAAATCCATCATTAAGAATATTTCTTCACCAAATGTGGGGAAAATTCTAAATATATTTGGGTGATTTTGAAGTAAGAAGTGATAGAAATTTGTACATAACTGTTTTTGCTATTTGAGAATTGGCTAAGGCAGGTACCTAGCAATGGCAACAGATGCTAGATCTTTCATAAATGAGGTGTGGGTCCCTGAAACAGCATTCACAAATGTATTGTCACATTCCAGAAAATATGTCAAGATTCAGTGAAAGAGAAGCCATTTCATTACTCTTTAATGAAGGGGAGGGGGACACTTCAACTGAAGCAAGAGACTATTTCTATTCCTGGAGGTGGTTATGAAAAAAATGGGAGAAATGTCAAGGCAAAATACTAAGGAGGATGTCATTGAAAATGTCAATGATCCATTTCAAAAACAATTCCATGAAATAGTTCTTTAAGATCATATGAAAATAGTGGAAGACTAGACACGCTCCCGTCTTCCCCAAGAGTTACGGAGGAAGAGATGGAATGGAAGTGGGGGCAGTGGGTAAGTGGTGTAGAACACAGAATTAGTTAACTCCTTTATGGAGATAGGAGAAAGAAGAGGCAGCTAATACAATCTTCAAAGAAGCAAGAATACCAGGGAAAGGGATGAAGGTATCGCTGGAAATTAGAATCCCAGGGCCTTAAAATGGCCTGTCCCACTTTTCTCCTACTGTTTTGGGGGAAATAGCACAGTTAGAGGCAGGATAGTATATAATGATAATAATAATAATAAAAGAAATTAAACAATGCACCATGGGAATCTCAAATAGGAAGAGCTTAATTAACTAGATTTCTCTCAGGGGTATTTGTATTTATAGACATTCCTATAGTGTAGAATGAAGGATTTTGCCCCTTTAAGGAATTGTAGTCACTACTGAACTGCTAAGGGATCCGGCTGAAGCAGAGCTGGTTCTTGCTAATAATGCTAAAGATAAAGGCTGGATTTGTCTTCCCCTTTATCCACAAACATTCTAGTTTTGTTTTCCTTACCCCTCCTCAGGAGCCAAAGGGAAAAAAGCTCCATAGTTTCCTCAAGGCAGAAGCTATTTCTTCTTCACTTAGGATCCTCAGTGCCTGTGCACGTGGTAGATAATAAATGTTTCCTGAACTGAACAAATCAAAAAGAAAAAGGGAAGGCAAACAGCAGTTCTAGGTCATAAATTTAATTAAGGTGAGGGAAGGAAACTCTAAGATCAATAAGAAGAGAAGAAAATAGAAAGGGGAGGATGGAGAAAAGGAAAAGCAAGCAAAAGAAGTGAGGAAACATTAAGAGGATACAGAAAGAAAAGGAAGTACTGAGTGAGTAATATAATATTTTGTTGAGTTACCATAAATGAAATGTGAAAAAAAATTATAAGCTCTTTGAGAGGAGATGTTACATTCTGAACAATTGCTAATAACTCATAACAAATGAGTTTAAAGTTAATGATAAATTTTTTCTCGCATGTACACTTATAATACTGATAAAAGATATTCATTGATGACAAAAACTCTTTCAGCTACTCCTCATATAACATTTTTGTGAAAGAGCAGATAAGTATCATTCATTATATGTCTAGGATCCAGGGATATTGTCATTTGGAAAATTTAAGGTGAGGTTTCTGATGTAAAGGGCCTTTGGGTCCCCTGTTGTTCGGTCTCTGAGTATCTTTACCATGTGGTCAACAAATCCCAAAAGCTCAGTATTCACGAGGTCACGGCTGGTAAACCCACTGGCGCTCAGTAAGTAGCTTCTTTCCCCCTTGTTTTGCCCCTCTGCCATAAACACGAAAAAGCAGCATGGCACTGAATGTGTCAGTAACAGTCGAGTTTGTTATCCACCATCCTTCTTTCCTGACATTTGAAGACATTGATTTATCTTCTGTCCTGGGGCAACAGAGACAATAAAGTGATGTGAAAAGTAGAAATCTGGACTGCTGTGGATAGTTCTTTTGGAGAACCCATTGAGATAGAGAGAGGAAAGGGAAGGCAGAATTTCCTGCTTGATTGTTTGTTTTATAGATCCTTTTTTCAATTTCCCTTTGGGGACTACCATACATCTGATACAATATGGAAACAATGGCTATATCCAGTGAAACATATAGTCTCTTTGCAGATCTTAATTAATACATATTGATTAATATTAATGCATATTATTTATTCATCTATTTAATTGAAAACACAATTTAAAATCTTGTTCTCCTGTGATATAACATTTAATGTGTCCTATGACTGGCACACAGGAAAGAATTAGATACAGTGGATCATGACTAAATATCACTTTTGGAAGAATGAGCAGATTCCACCAGAATCTGTGTCTGTGCCAGTGTCTCTGTGGCAGAAGCAGAGCACAATCTTATACACATTTCTGTTTAGTGTGTTGAATTGAAGGGTTTAACACGTTTAACACACACTCTAGAAATTCTAAGAGTAATTTCGTAAAGGTGAGGTCAGTAAACACCCAGAATAATATAGCCTTAAAGACAGTTATTATCTATTCGACGCCTGACAAAACCAATACTTTAAATGACAAAGTATGGTTTTCATGTGGTCATTGGATATTGACATGTTCATTGATGGGGGGAATCATGTGAAATCGTATTCAGCTGAAATTTATGGCGATGTTGAGGAAACCTTAGTCAGTTCATTCTTAGGGAAGAAGTAAAAAGCATGCCCAGATTCACTTTGAAGAAATCTGTTTAATCATGATCAATAATAAATAAACAAGAGTAATTTGAGGTCAAATGAATCTACATTTTAAAACTTTGAGTCTGCACGTCCTGGACTAACTTTAAAACAATAACAACAACAAAACTACTACTGTTTGTCAAGCAACCAGAATATTCAACACTTTATATTTAAACTGACAAATGCGCAGAAAGTTTGTGTCAGCATATCTAATTAAAATGAATTTTGAGAGCATATTATTGGGTCACAAATGTGCACATTACCCTGGAGTTCAAAACCAGATTGTCTTTTCCATCTTTAGTGTTAACCTAAGAAAATCCTTTTGAAAGAAAATCAGGGATCTGTGAATGAATGAACCTCTGATTTCACATGTAAACTTTTGTGTGCATTTTTATAAGGAGAAGAGTCATAGTTTCATGGGAAACAGAAACTTTCGAATGTTACCAATTCTGGTGGTGTCAAGAATGACTAACTATACCATTAAATCAACTGTGTAAATATATATCATTCTGTCAGCTTCTCCTGTGGGTTTTATAACGACAGCCTCACCACACGTAATTCAATGCCTTTCATCTAGTGGGTTCTCAGTATATGTTTGCTATTGATAATGATGACAGTAGTCCAAGCCATGATCTCATTTTCCAGACTGTGATCCTCTCTTTATTCTCAAGTTCCCCTTAGGCCAGCCAGGTTTTAATTCCCTCTCATCTTGGCAATAAACCTGTCATTGTGATCAGATCAGACATAAAATTTTCCAAGGCTAGCACGCAAATTCCCTCTTCTGCATGCAAGCTTGCCTCATTCTTGATCCTATCCTTGATGACAAGAAGGTCATCTCGTATATCATCTGTCCATTTGTAGACCAAATGGTCTACAAGGACAGGGCATCTAAATTTTGCCAAGTTTATTTTGTAACCCACTGTCTAGTTCATGATTAAGACAGAGATGACAAATTTTTCATCTCAATAGCAGGAGGAATACGCTTTTTCTTTCCTTCCAAAACAGGTTATTATAGAATTTTAAAATGTGAGTCAAAGAAGAAATATCTAATGCATTGAGAATAGACCTGGTCCACAGCATAAAAGTTTTCATGAAGCTCCACATATGCTTCTTTCCTTAAGTCTATGAGAAATATGTACCTAAATATTTGTTTTTCTTCTTCCTAAGAATGAGTTAGATTTTAACAATTTTATCCATATCTCTAACAATGCATTTTATTCATTTAAATAAGAAAAAAAGTAACACAAATCTTGTAAACATAATCAAATGAATGTTTACAATCTGGACCATATTATGTACCACTGTTCTTAAGCTATGCCTGAGGTATAAATATAGGAAAATTGTTTCTTAACTGATAATTTTTCTGTAGAAAATGTCAGTGTTTTGGATGTCTATAGTTTAGCTTTTTATTATATGTCATGTATGCTTGCTCTAATTATTTAAATGTTACAGGAATATGAGTTTAAAATACAAGAAACCCATCATGATCCCACCCCATAAAAGATAGCTACAATTACCAGTTTGGCATACATTAGCAATATAGTCATGTATTATCATTTTAATAATATAATTATTCACACAAACACAAAAATATTTTGCCACTCTCTTTTTTTACTTAATAATATTTACTTGATATATTTCCATATCCACGTGCGTTAGAACTACCTCATTCTTTTATTAAAGAGCTATATAATATTCCATTATATATTTACTATAATTTATTAAACTAATACATTATTGACAGGTATTTGGAAGGTTTCCTATCTTTCACTCTTCATCAATTTATCAGTGAACATCTTTTACGCACCTATATGAGTGTTTCTGTAGAATAAATTCAGCGAGATAGAAGATTCAAAGGAATTAATGTTTTAGTAAATATTGCCTAATAACCTCAAAAAACATTGTAAAGAATTTACATGTCTACTGATAGTAAATAAGAGAATCTGTTCTGCACACTTGTTAATGTTTTTAAAATCATGCAAAAACAATTTTTTAAAGCTGGGGTTACAAACCCAGATGACTTCAGGGCCAGCGAGATAACAAAATATGTGAAATAGCACAGAATAAGAAAATGGAAAGTAGTGGAAATTCAGCAAATTTAATTTTCTAAAAAGCCAACTCTGATAGCCAGAAAATATATATCTTCAGTTTTCAGGCTGCTAGTTTTCAGCCCTTGTCTTAACGGAATATGTTTGTTTTAATTCTTTACTTTTAAAGCATAGATAGTTCTTTACTAAAGAAACCAATACAATTTGTGATAAGATCATTTCACCACACACGTTATTTTTACTGTATTTTCTTTCTTTACATTTTTTTTCAAGTTTTACAGTTATGAGAAGAATTAATTCTCTCCTAGATCTAGGATTCATTTTATGTGGTATTGACTTCATCAACATAAATCTTCATAATAGACACGTTGAAAACAATAAAAAACATAGTCATATTTTGCCCATTCATAAATACAATTTAAAAATTCTTGTCAACTTGGTGTAAAGCTTTCACATTTAAATATGTTCTTTCTAATACTCATTATTCATATATCAGTAATAGAGGGAAAGAAAAGGAAATACACTACTTGTTCTGAACATAAGCAATATTCTGCTAAGATTTATATTTGACCTAGTGAAACATCCTTGAGAAGAAAAAAGAAATCCCATTATTTTAGTTTGACAAAAAACAGAAGAGGAAAATTTTAGTTTCCTTTTGATAACGGTGGTTATCTTGTGGTCTGTGGGAAAGGGTGAAGGCCAGGGAGAAAATTGGTTCTGCTCTCATTTTTCTAGTCCCACTGCATCAATAAACCTCTGGAAGTTTCAACATAGAGCACATAATGTGAGCATGAGGCAGCTTGGCCTCTGTTAGCACTTTGTTATGCCCTTTAACCTTACTGATTTTCAAGTAGACGTGGCTAAATAAGGGATTCGCATTGTTATGGGATGCATCAAAAAGTAGATTTCAAAGCAGAATGAGTTTCCCAATCAGTCTCACATAAGGGTGATGCTGATTAAAAGGAGAGTTTGGAAACACTCATGTTATTATAATTACACTTTTGTGTTTCTGACTGTTACTTATGCTGTATGTATTGCTTTAGAAATCTAGACAGTAGAATACCTAGAGATAAAATTAAGTATAAAATTGCAGCCATTTTTCCAACACTTCCCATTTATATTTAACAGAAAGGCTGAAGCTACCATCTCTGCTGGCTGTAAAAGAAATTAGTTATATGATGTTGACAACTGGAAATCAAACCTGTGTTGAAGAAAATTCCCTAAATGTTTGTCTTCAAGATATACCATATTATCCTGTTCTGAAAAATCATTTTGGAGAATAAAAGAACTTTAAAACTCAGGGATTTTTTTAGGTATTCTGAAATAGGTTCCATCTGTTAGTTTTTATTTTTTCTTAATATATGGGGCCATGTGAGAAATATCACATACCATATATTCATTTCTTTTGATCCTTAAAGGTAATCATGAGTGAGATAAAAATAACACTGTTTCAGGAAATGTATGCCTTAGAGTGGAACAGAATTGTCCAAGAGTAACACAAATTTTTAGGTGTTTATTTTTGGCTTGATGTTAAAAACCTAAAAAACCAACTAAATTAGAATCAGCTCTACTTAAAATGAAGCAGGGGCAGGAAAACATAGAGCTATAACATTTTGTAAGAAAAAAAAAAATCCAAGAGGTCTTCCTTATTCATCATGTTCATAAAGATTTTTTAAAAACTAATTAGAAGAGAAAAATTCCTTTCCGACATCTGATGTTATATTTAGATATATGCTTTCAAATTTTCCCTGAAAACAACAGCAAAACACAGCTTGTAAATATTTTATTCATTCATTTGTGTACCATTTGTCATACAAACCAGGAAGATGACTTTCCTTTACATTTCCCCTACATTCTTTGTCTGGAATTACAGAAAACTAGAACTATGATTTTATTAAAATTAGGAGAGTCATTCACTATAAGGTAATCAAACATTTGACTGGAATTTTTCTCTTGGGTTTAGACTTCTGGTCCTTCTATCAATTAGTATTAATACTGATTGGTAGATATCCCAGTGCATATGTAAACTGGGCAACTCCTTGAAAAGGGAATTTTTAAAGGACTTTCAAGTTCTGAACTTGTAGAATTGGGATACACAAACACACTCTATCCTCAAAATTTCATTAGCTTTGAAAAGTTATGCTCCCTTTTATAAATTCTCATAGATCTTTTTGTCTAAGACAATGTTGCATTTTAAGTACCTTTGGGAAACTATAAGCATGCATCTGTTAAAACATCATTTCCTCATGATTTAAAACCATATGCAATAATGAAAGTTACTTTAATATGAATTTTTTTCCCTATTGCTTTCTATTTTTCTCTCTCAAATTCCCACTAACTCTCATACACGTCAAGTTTAGTAAACAAGAGAGAGAGGATTTTCCACCTTAATCTAAATTTTTAATCACTTCACAACCAACTTCATAAATGTGGATAAGAGTTTGTTAAAATCTTACTTTCAGTTAAGTTCAACAGAGAGTCCCTATATGGATAAAAAGGATATGGATAAAAATATGGATAAAAAGGCATATTCCTTGTCCTTGCAAAACTTCAGAGCAATGGTCTTCAATCATGGTAAACCATACACTCTCACCAGCAAAAAAAAGTTTCTGCATGCACTGCAATCCTATATATGTATGTATATGCATTTATATATAATACAATGTATTATTGTACAAATATATTATCTCAATTATATGAATACTTAAACATAGAAATTAGAAATGAGTAACAAGCAGAAACAGAGACACTAATATTTTTACTTTGCTTCTCAAAAGATCTTCTTGTTCACCCCATAGGTTATACTTCGGAGCTCACCGGTCTTGAGGGGAGGATAACACGTAAATAGATAATTTGAAAAAAAGCGGTTAATAATCTGATAGTAAACATAAGGAGCTAGAACATGGAAAAGGCTCTGAAAAAAACTTTTCTGCTTGAGGAGTCACTAGATCTAATCCTTTCAGTATAAAGAGGAATTAGTGAAGCAACAAAAAGAGAGGAGAGGATGAACAGAAGAGCATTCCAACCAGAACAAGTGTCTATGTCAAGGCACAAAGATATGGAACCAAGGGGGTGAGTATAAGAGTTCAGGATGATGAAACGTAGAATCAAGGTTGAGCATGGTGAGCGAAGATGCTGAAGAAGAATGCAAATAGTAGGTACTTGAGACAAGTGGCTTGGATCTTATCAATGTATGGGACATTGCTGAAGAAATGCAGGAGGGTGAATGAAAGTCATGGTCAGACATTTGTTTTAGATTGAGCCTCCGGGGAGCTGTATTGAGAATGGATTTGAAGGGACACAAGAGGAATCAGAGAAACTCATCAACAGGCTATCACTTTATCCAGCTGAGAGACGAAGAGCAGCAGAATTAAAGCGGTGGTAGTGACAGTGCAGCTCTCAGGAGGGGATGAGAAGTAGCATGAAGAAAAGACTTAGTCAAATTTGATCGTGGTTTTCTGGAAATGACTGGTGAGTGAGAAGCTTCCTGACTTACATGACAGGCTATTTTTAAATGAGATGGTAAACACAGTAGCAGGAAAAAGTTTGAGACAGAGAGGAGATAAGCAAATTTTTAAAAATTAAGATTTACATGAGAATTATGAACATTTAGTGTCCATCAACAGATGAATGTATAAAGAAAGTGTGGTATATATATACAATGGAATACTACTTCAGCCATAAGAAAGAATGAAATTTTGCCATTCACAACAACATGGATGGACTTGGAGGGCATTTGCTAGGTGAAATAAATCAGACAGGTATCACTTATATGTAAAATCTAAAAAATAAAAAAACTAGTGAATATAACAAAAAAGAAATAGACTCACATATATATATATATATATATAGAGAGAGAGAGCAAGCTAGTGGTTACCAGTGGGGAGAGGGAAGGAGGGAAGGGCAATATAGGGGTAGGGGATTAATAGATATATTATGCATAAAATAAATAAGCTACAAGGATATATTGTACAGGGAATATAGCCAACATTTTATAATGACTAAAATTGGAAAATAACCTTTAAAAATTGTGAATGACTATGTTGTACTCCTGAAACTTATGTAGTATTGTACATCAACTATACCTCAATAGAAAAAAAACTATGAACATTTAGAAATTAAAAATACAAATCACTTGCCATTCTACTTTTTTTAAAAAATCTGTTTTCAAATGCTATTTATAATATTTACTTTATTATACAATAATTTAAAATATTTTATTTAATTTCTCTGTCTTTGGCTTACTTTAATGCTCCTTTTATATATTTAATTTATATTTTCTCCACTTTTTCATGTCTATTTTTCTCGTCTAACATATTACGAGTATTTTCCTTGTCATTAAAATTTCTTGTAAATGAAATTTCAGTGGATGTGTCTATATTATATCTTCTGGATGTACCACAATTTTAAAAACAATTCTCCTATTATAGAACACGCTTATTATTTTCAATGATTCAAACAATTATATGTAATGCTATGATATATTTGCTTTTGTCTGGAAATTTATTGTTTAAGATAAGAAAGCATAAGCATATGAAAGTTTAATATATTTTGCTACTAATGTATTTCCGTCAACAGTATATGTCAGTGAAACAGATATGCAATAAAAAAATCTGTGCTGGTTTGATAGACATAAAATTGTAACACTTTATTCCCATTTCTTTGAGTACTGTTAAAGATGAAGTTTTTTATATGTTTATCAGCTTCTTATATTTCATTTTTATGCATGTTGTTCTATTATTTTAGCCCATTTTTCTATTGGAGTCCTATTGATGTTCATATTAATTTGTGAATTTCCTTAAATAATAAGGTTAATCACCCTTCACTGTCATTTACGAAATAAATAATGTTTTAAGTAGTTGGCTATTTATTTTTTTATGTAGTTTATGATTTCCTACCCCTTCATATTCCATATTTTAAATTATCTTATTTTTGTAATAATAAGATGTATTTTCAGGAAATTTGGAGACTACTGAAAAACACCAAAAAGCAATTAATTAAATTTACACCCAACCACACAGACCTAATCACTTCTATTATATGTACATGTGTGTATGTGAATACACCCATACACATATGCATTTATATAATCATCCTTTCTTACATGCATATACATCATTTAAGAGCATAAATGACATCATACTGTAAAAGCTGTTTTATAGCCTACTTTTTCACTTATTGGTATATTTCAGATGTCACCAATAATAATAAAACATGCTGTGGAACACCTTTATTTTAACCATCTCAGGATATTACTTTACATGGATATTTAATAATTTATTTAATTACTTCATTATTTTCAGACATGCAGATGTTTCCCATTTTCATTATTTTAAATATTATATTTAAAGATTTTTTTGATGTGGACCATTTTTAAAGTCTTTATTGAATTTGTTACAATATTGCTTCTGATCTTTGTTTTGGTTTTTTGGCCACAAGCCATGTGGGATCTTAGCTCCCCGACCAGGGATTGAACCTGCACCCCCTGCATTGGAAGGCGAAGTCTTAACCACTGGACTGCCAGGGATGTCCCTAAATATTATCTTAATAAACGTCTTTGTATACATAGTTTTGTGTTCATAATTGATTGTTTCATTAAGGTTTGTAAATATTTGGAGCTCCTAAGAATATTTAAGGAGTACGATTATTTGACACATAATGACAAATGGCCTTCAAGAAAAGTTGAACCAATTTACTTGTCCACCTTTGCAGTATGATACAGTTCATTTCTCCACATCTTCACCAATAATAATCCACTTTTGTGTTTACAATGTACCAGACTTTATCTTGTTCTACTTAATTGATAGAGTATCTGAACATTAGAAAGTTTGCTTAGATCCTCACAGATAAGTAAAGAATGAACTCAAAGTTCAGTCTGACCTTAAAATGATGCTCTCTGTCAGTATGCTATATTATTTCCCAAAGTTTTATATGTTTATATGACCATTACACATCAAATGTTTTAGATTACTTGTTATTTTAACATTATTTTTAAAATTTAGAGCTGACCAGAACATCTTTTGTAAAAAGTTCCCACAAGGCCTTGCTAATTATCTTAATGAGGTTTATATTTTCTTAATGATATCTAACAACTCTCCATATTTTAATAATATCGACTGTATCTTATATATACAGAGTCAAGAGTTTTTAATTTAAGTTTAATTTGGAGCATTTAAAAAATATATGTCAATGATTTCCAATCAAAACCCCAGAAGAATTTTTTTTTTTTAGATATTGACAAGCTGATTTTAAAATGCATAGGACAGAGCAATTTTGAAAAAGAAGAGGGCACACACTATCTGATCTCAAGACTTACTACAGAGCTACAGGAATCAAGACTGTGATAATGGGAAAAATTACAAATACATACATCAGTGGGACAAAATAGAGAGGCCAGAAATAGATCCACACAAATATGATTGATTTTTGACAAAAGTGCAGAGGCAATTTAAAGAAGAGAGAGTCTTCAAGAAAAATAGTGATGAAACAGTTGGATGTCTGTATGCAAAATATTGAACCTCAGTCTCTTACCTTATACAAAAATTTACTCAAAATTGTTCGTATACCTAAATGTAAAACATGAAATTATAAAATATTTAGAAGAAAAATAGGTGAAATCTTTATGACCTTGGGATAGGCAAAGAGCTCTTAGATACAACACCAAAATCCTAATTAATATAAGAAAAAAATTCATAAATATGACTTCATCAAAGTTAAAAACTCTTACTCTGTGAAAGAAAAAAGTCAAGAATACAAAAAACGAGCCACAAAAGGAGAAAATATTTGCAAATTCCACATCTCCCAAAGGAATTTTATCCAGAATATTTATAAAGAACTCTCAAAACTAAACAATAAAAAACAACTCAATAAAAAAAAATTAGGCAAAAAAAAAAAAAATATATATATATATATATACAAAGAACTCTTAAAACTCAACAATAAGAAAAAAAAGATTAAAAAATGGGGCAAAGACCTGAACGGACACCTCACCAAAGATATACAGATGGCAAATAGCATATGAAAAGATGTTCCACATCATGTATCATCAGGAAAATGCAAATTTTAAAAATGAGATACCACTATACACCTATTAGAATGGCCAAAATCCAAAACACTGACAATACCAAATGCTGGCAAGGATGTGGAGCAATAGGAACTCTTCATTGCTCCTGGGAATGCAGAATGGTACAGGCACTTTGGAAGACAGTTTGGCGGTTTCTTACAAAGCTAAACATACTCTTACCATATGACTTAACAATTATTTACCCAAAGGGGTTGGAAACTTACGTCCATGAAAAAATCTGCAACTGAATGTTTCTAGGAGCTTTATTCATAATTACCAAAACTTAGATATCCTTTAGTAGGTGAATGGATAAAAAAGTGTGGTACATCCAGACAATGGAGTATTTTTTAGTGCTAAAAATAAATGTGGCTTTTCAGCCACAAAAAGACAGGGAGGAAACTTAAATGCATATTATCAAGTGAAAGAAGACACCCTGAGAAGGCTATGTACTATACTCTTCCAATTATATGACCTTCTGGAAAAGGCAAAAACGATGCAGACAGTAAAAGATCAGTGGTTGCCAGGGATTGAGGGTGGGAAGGAAAGATAAATAGGTGGAGCACAAAGGACTCGGAGGGTAGTGAAAATATTTTGTATTATACTACAGTGATGGATACATGTCGCTATACGTTTACCCAAACCCATACAATGAACAACACCAAGAATGAAACCTAATGTAAACCATGGACTTTGGACGATGTGTCAATGTAGGTTCATCAGTTATAACAAAGCTACCACTCTGGTGAAGGATGTTGATAATGGGGGAAGCTATGCATGTGTATGGGGTGGGGAGTATATGGAAAATCTCTGTACCTTCCTCTCAATTTTGCTGTGAACCTAAAACTGCTCTAAATAATTAAGACTTTTAAAAAAATTGGACAAAATATTTGAACAAACACTTCACAAAAGTATATATGTATATAGATGGTGAATAAGCACAAGTAAAAATGCTCAATATTATTATTTATTAAGGACATACAAATTAAAAACCACAACAATTAGAATGGCTAGAATAAAATAAATTAAATAAAAACTGGCAATACCAAATACTGGTAAATGTGTGGAGCAGTGTGAATGTTCATACATTACTGATGGAAATGCAAGATGATATAAGCCATTTTGGAATACGTTTTTGTAGTGTCTTAGAAAGTTATAAACTTAACATGTGACACACAATCCCACCAGAGCTGTTACCCATGATAAACGAAAACTTAGCTTCTCACAAAAAATTCTACTTGGATCCTTATAGCGGCTTTATTCAAAACATCAAAATCTAAACAACCCAAATGTCCTTTAATGGATAAACAAACTGTGATACATCTATACAATGGAATACTACTTAGTAATAATAAGGAAAAAACTATTGAAATATGCAACAACATAAATCTATCTCAAATGTATTATAATTAAGGGAAAGAGGCCGGATGCAAAAGATTACATTCTGTATGTTTCCATTGATATGACATTCTGGAAAAGGCAAAACTATAGTGACCTAAAACAGATCAGTTGCCAGGGATTAGGGTGGGGAGGAGCCTACAAGGGGCACCTCAAGGGAATTTTGGGGGTGATGAAACTGTTCTGTATCTTGATTGTGGTGAAGGTTACATGACTCTATGCAATTGTCAAATCTCATGAAACTGTACACCAAGAAGAGTAAATTTTATTGTTTGTAAACATAAAAATGAATAAATGATTTTTCACCTTTCTTTTGCTTTCTTGCATTGCTTAAGTGCTTTCCTAAACCCAAGGCACATAAATACCTGTGAGCTATTGAATTTACTGAATGTTCAATAATAATTTAAACATTTGAAAATATTTAAAGTAATTTTAAATCTTTGAAAATATTTTAAATCTTTATCTGCAGTTTACTTCAATATAGTATGATGTATAGATCTCACCTTATCTTTCCCCACGTAGTTAAAGAATTGTTCTAGTACCTTCTTCTAAGTAAGCCATTGTCCTTCCCTGCTTCTCCCCATTCAAAATGCCTTCTTTATCAGACACGAATTAATTACGTGTACTTGGGGTTGTTAACAGCCTTTCATTGGAAGGCCTCCCCCATTGACTGATAATTATTTCTTTGTTGCATGTTATGATCACATGTATATAGTGTCTGTTTTTGGACTTTGTATTTCCATTGCTCTGATGATTTGGTTTTGTGTCTGTCCTTACTAGGCACTGATATCCTGTAGACGTGTGTGTGTAATGTGCAATTCTGTAGTTTAATCAAAGAACAGGGTTGGAGTCACTGCCGCCTATGTCATTCATAAAGTCTTAAGAGTGGCTTTGCTTGATCAGGGAGAGCCAGGAGGGTGGATGAGCAGTAAGCTGAGGGTGGGTCTCTAGGGAACACTATCATGTGAGCAAGAGTGAAATATCAGGACCTTTCATGGGCAAGTTGTTTGGCCCTCGCAGTGTTTCTTGTTTTCAGTGAGCTGACTTCACTCATTTATATCACCTATGGTTGCCTATTGGTATTTGAGTTGTGATTCCTGACTTTGTGAAAGAACAGAGAAAGAAGAGCCTGTGAAAGGGGACTTTATAAAAGGGTCTCCAAGGTATGAGGCAAACCAACAGGGAGGGGTGTCACAGCAGCCCAGGGAGTGAAAGAAGAAAAATGAAGTTAACAGTGTCAAATACCCCTGAGAGAACCAGTCAAGATAAGGGCTGCAGGTCATCTGAGCCTTTAGAGAGAGCATGCTCTGTTAAATGGGGTTAGAAATCAGATCGTACTGTGCTGAGGAGTGACTGGACCTTGGAAGTTGGAGATAACCGCAGCTATGGAGAGTTTGAATGAGCTGGGGAGTAGAGAAATTGGATGGTAGCAGCAAGTGAAATCTAGTGAAGGGAGAGGTCAGTTTGCTTTTATTTGTTGATTTACTTTTTTGGATAGAAGTTTGAAGAGCATGTACAGGTTGAAGAAAAAGGGCCAGCAAAGAAGAAAAAGTTGAGGATAAAGGACATAAGGGAAATTAATGGCAAAAGCCTCAGCACCAGTGATAGGGAATAAAATCAAATCCACGCTTTGCCTTGAATAGCAGGAAGGACTCCTGACCCCTTAAGATTGGAGGAAAGAAAGAATGGTGATAGATGTTGCTGTTTGGTGCTGGAGGGAATTGCAAGGATGCACAAGTAGTTTCCGCACAATGACCTTAATTTTCTTGTCAAAACAGCAGGTGCACTGAGAGTGAAGGGGAGAGATTGTATGGCTTGGGTGGGGTGATATGGTTTTGAAATGGTGGTTGACCACAGTCAGAGTGAAAGGATTAGTGAATGCTACTTAGGGGCTGACTCAGATTAGAAAACCATCTATCTGCAGAGTGGTATAATTTGCTCCTGTAGCACTCATGTGCCTGTATGTAAGAAAAGAGATTTCCCCTATGGATTCAGGTTTGCATGTACAGTGTAAAAAGGACAGGCTAAGAAATGTGGAGGGTGAGCTGCCGGTGTCCAAGCCAAATTCCAAGTAAGACTTGGGGAACATGGAAATATCCATGAATTCAAGAAAAAAAAAAGTGAGAGGAAAAGGGTTTATTCATTTGCAACTCCTGACAATCTTATGTTTTTACCTTATTTTTCCTTTTCCCTAATTTTCTCACTTATTCTATACTCACTCATTTTTCCGTTAGACACATTTTAGATACAAGGCCAGGTGTAAGCAAATAAAAGGGAACTAAAAACATATACAGATGGTCAGAAGTGAGTTTTCACTTTAACAAAGGGGGCTGGAATTTAAAGTGTCTCAGTTGAGTTTTGATGGAGAACAAGATGCTGTAGGTGGTTGGGAGGTTGTTGATACGGAGTGGATGCTTATTGAGGTTGTGATGGTTAGGATTTGATCAGTGGTTCTCATCTGGAGATAATTTTGTCCCAAAGGGACATTGGGCAATGTCTGGAGACATTTTAGGTTTTCACAACTTGCAGGGTGGAGTACTACTGGCGACTACTGCCCGGGAGGCCGCTAAACATCCTACAGTGCACAGGACAGCCCCTCAACAAAAAATTATGCCATCAAAGTGTCAGTAGTGCTGAGGTTGAGAAACCTGGATTAGACAGATCATTTATAAGAATGATGGAAAAGGAGAATGGTAGGAAGTCATTTGGAGAACCACTGAAGAAAGGTGGAGAGGGAGGAACAACCCAGAACATGGGCATGCCAGGTGATGTGAGATTCAAAGATGTATATTTGTGTGTGGTGGTTTGTGAGAGGATGCAAGAGTCATTATCTGGAAGAGTCCATGGGGAACTGGATTTGTGGTACAAATCTGCAAAATATTCCTGGGTTTAACTTTTGTAAAGCACATATACAGAAGACGAAAGTGAGCGAATTTAAGGGAAAGTATTTGCTATTTTCTACTTGCTTTTGAAAAGTCATGTTTTAGTTACCCTTAAATGAGAGTTTCTAGTTCTTTCTTTCAAAGTCTCTAGATGAATCTAGCAAAGATTAATGTTGGTTTGGGAGGAATCTATCTCTGACACAGTGACATTACATAAGAAGTCTTTGTTTTTCCCATAATCTTCCACTAGTCCTCCGCAACTCTTATTTTTTCTTTTCTTTTGGTTTTCCCAAAACAAACAATACTGTTGTGCTGGTTGCCTCTATTTGGTCAGCTTCACAGAGCTGACCATCTTTTCTGTCTACAATACAGCATGTTATATATACCCACTGCCTTGGTTTAATTAAGATAGGTCTTCTAAACAATCGTGACCTTTACTTTGTACTTCTTTTACTACTTCAGTACTGGACATTTATTTCCTTTAGATGATAATACTATTTATAATACCTGTGTTTTGGAAGATTAAAGGAATTATAATACTTAATAGGTTTTGAAACCTCTTAATCTAAATTTTGTTCTTTTGGATGGCTGGATATTCCTTTCACATTGACTTATTAACAACGAAAAAACTGATTTAACTACTTTTCTGCACCCCAAGTTGGCTAAACTTTTCAATTTTATCCAGTAAAGTCAAGACTGAATGGCTTTTAAGATAATGTCAATTTATGTGAT
Organism: Eschrichtius robustus; assembly: GCF_028021215.1. Lineage (NCBI taxonomy): Eukaryota > Metazoa > Chordata > Mammalia > Artiodactyla > Eschrichtiidae > Eschrichtius > Eschrichtius robustus. The sequence continues at coordinate 66,926,011 of NC_090828.1, forward strand.
GGGTTCATCTATAGTGCAGACTCCAAAAAATGGGCAGGGTTATCTGGCCTGTAAACAACTCCAGAATCTTGTGCTCAGCACTTAATGTTTCACAGGAAAATTAACCAGATTACCATCAAAAGAAACCTGATGACTCATTTGTTGAAGATCACAAATAGATTGATTTATTTTAATTTCCAAATCTCCACACTTCTTCTAATAAATCAAATGTACAACGAAATACATATGTCTTTTAAAAAATTAGTGTACTATGTGAATGAGGTGGTGTTTAAATAATTTCCTTCTGTCTTCAATCCCAGTACTCAGTACTCTCCTAAAATGATAACAAGACTGATGATAGAACAATAAAAAAATTGGGCTTCCCTGGTGGCGCAGTGGTTGAGAATCCGCCGGCCATGCAGGGGACACTGTTCGAGCCCTGGTCTGGGAAGATCCCACATGCCATGGAGCAACTAGGCCCGTGAGTCACAACTACTGAGCCTGCGCATCTGGAGCCTGTGCTCCGCAACAAGAGAGGCCACAACAGTGAGAGGCCCGTGCACCGCGATGAAGAGTGGCCTCACTCGCCGCAACTAGAGAAAGCCCTCGCACAGAAACGAAGACCCAACACAGCTAAAAATAAATAAATAAATAAATAAATAAATAAATAAATAAATAAATAAATAAATAAATAAATAAATAAATAATTTTTTAAAAAGTGTTACTCTTTAAAAAAAAGAAAAATTATATAGAGTCTTCTAGCACCATGAATCGTCTATATGTATTGTCATAAGAGATCTTTAACTATTAGGTTTATAATATTTATTCAATTCTAAAAAATGGATTGATTTTCCCCCATACACAGATGGATAGTTATAGTCTTTATCCTTCAGTAAGTGAATGGATGAATCCACGTTCAGTTGTATATTTCTTTATTGCAAACACTTTGACAGTATTTCATGTACATGTAGTAAATGTATTATCATTTTAAAAAGTCTTTTCTTTCCAGCAAAACTGAGATACTAGTTATTTTACGTACATTAAAATATTTACCTTAGCAAATGATGATTTAGAAAACTTACCGTCAGATGCTATACTTCACTATACTTGCTTTTAGTTGGCACGATGTGGGGTAAAGTGACATCTATCTCCTTTGTACAAATTATGTAGTACTAGGTTATTAGGCTCTTTAAAAATTCTACCTCTCCTTACATTCTATGTTCTTTACCTGTTTTCTTTTTCTCCATAGCACCATCACCATCTAATGTAACATATAATTAACTTTGTTTTTTATTGATTATATATTTCCACCCTTTAGAATGTAATTCCACTAAGGCAAGGATATTGGTGTATTTTATTCACTGCTGTTGCCCCCATGCACATAGCAGGCAATTGATAAATATTTGTTGAATGATTGTAGTTCTTATAGAAATTAATTTAACCACTCTAATGGAATAATTAAGAAAGGGGTGTCTTCACCGACTTTTCAAAACGACGTTTACTATTTTTAATTGCTTGACCTCCTTTAACTTCTTAAGACATGACCTTTCTAGAAGCTTTTTGTGAGAAGCAGAGTGCTATGGGATTCTATTTCCAACAGAGTTTGGACTCCCACTCCATTGCAAATCTCTTTACTTATCCAGCTATTTGCATATGGATTCCTTAGGGGTTTATAGCATTCAAACCTACATTACAAGCATTGCAAATCTACTTGCCTTTCTAGGTCATTGGGGAAATGATTTGATTCTCTGGTGAGCTTAATAAAGTTGCCTGTACAGGAATAAGAAAAACCAAGCAGGCAATGCTCACCTTTGTTCTTTTCATGTGTTTGCATAACTATTTTCTACAACATTAAATTTGCAGTTGTGGCAAAAAAGAGACTTTTCTTTCTTAGAATCTCATATTACTTACTTGTGGTGTACTTGAAGAGCTACTTTAACAAAAGGTCATTTGAGTGTGGGTTGTAACAGAGCATCATTCCCATTGGTATTAACTCTCAGTATTGTAGGCTAATAAAAGCCATAATGTGAAAATATGAATAATCCCCAACTAATTCCCATTGTGCTTTAGAATTCATTACATGCCCTTTTAGATCTAGCCTGTCTTTTTAATTATGTGTTGTTTGCGTTAATAATAAAATTAATTTCCGAGTAACATATTGGTTCGGCAATTCTCGAGAACAAGAACCATATCTTATTCATTTTGAAACAGCCAAAGCAGCACTCAGCCATTGTCTTGCATGTGGTAAGTCCTAAATAAATTTTGAATGAATATATCCTTGGATGAGTGAGGAAAACAAGTAGATATTGAAGACAAGCCTGACCAAGGCAATAAAAATAAAAAGGTCATTACAGAGAACAGAGTAGTGGTTACCAGAGAGGAAGGGGCTGGGAGGCGGTGGAGGGGTGGGGAATGGGTAAGGAAGGTCAACTCTGTGGTAACAGACAGAAACTAAATTTTTTATGGTGAGCATGCTGTGTTGTATACAGAAGCAGAAATATAATGTTGTACACATGCATCTTACATTAATGTTATAAACCAATGTTATGTCAATAAAGATAAATAAATAAACACACAAAACAAATAAAAATAAATAAATAAGAATCATTAATACATTTCATTTAAAATCATGAATACTTCATATTGGGTCCCACAATATAAAGAAGTCAGAAATCATTCACTTTCTCAAGCTATTCCATTAGAATGAGCCATTTTCACCTACGTTGTAACTCAAACTTCCAAATGAATATTTTACATTTGTTTATTATTATAAAAAGCTGTTTAATGAGATTAGGCTTCTTTTGCTTTTCTTTTCTAGACATATGATTCTAACAACTTAGAAAAGTTCCTCAAATATCCTTTTGCTCATTCATATCAACTGTCATCTTATTGAGGTCACATTTTCCGACAAGAGTAAAATATCTTTGACTGTACTTGGGAAAGTTGGGGAGTGGGATTCTAAGAATTTTAGAAGAATTGCTGATCAGCTATCCTTCTAAACTATATGTATATATGTGTGTATGTTGTAACCAAAGATACAAAAGAAATAAAAAATTTGCTAAATAGGTGTACATTCCTTAAGAAATCAAAAATAAAATTTTATAGGAATGCCTAACATTTATTTTTATGCTAACAGTGTTACCCTTTAAAAAAGTGAAGAAAATTTTATAAACCAATGGATTCTCTACAAAAACAATATTTTCTTGTAACCATCCCAAATTGAATGAAATAATACATTTCTGGTATAAACGAATTTCTAAAAATTTTGAAAAGATCTTTTAAAAAAGATGTATTTTATATAAGAGCATTTTTCCTTATTATCCAATTACACATCAGCAATAACAACACGGAGCAGTGACACAGTTATATCTCAGATCTGTAAAAGCATGAAAATAATAATGTATGCTAACCTTGAGATCTTATGAACGCCAGTATCTTCCTGAAGAATCTATGCCTCTGAAAACATCTTTTCAGTCTGTTGATATCTCCTTATTTTTTCCTTAGAAAAGAAAATATGTTTCAATATGTTACATAAGGTTATATTTTCAAAGAGTAAAGCTGACGACAGGGTGTAAATATAATGTGACACAGAGGAAAATCAATAGGAATCTTGGAATATAAATAAGGCATTAAATTTAGAACTGAATGATCGTACTGTATATAAATTAGTGCAGAAAGAATATCCATCTTAGAAAAATGTAGTAAATTTCTAATCATTCATACATGTTCATTCATTTATTTACCTGTTATTCAATCAACAACTGTTACTATGGATAAGAAATTAAAGGCATTTTATCTTATCAATCAGCATTACACTAGATTTAAATAACTTTCTAGTCTCCAGGAGATTCGTATGGTCAAGACACAAAAATAAACAGGAAAATCAACCAAAATACTGTAGCTAGATAGTTGATGAAAATCACAATGAATATTTATTATGATTAGTGCAATACTTTAAAGAGATGATAAAATCCTGGCAGTAATTACATGCTTTTATTTCCCCAGACTAAAATATATATAATTACTTTTCCTAAAGATTAATAATCTTTCCATTCTAATACGTTAAGATAAATCATTATGTCCATATACAAGTGTAAAATTTTCCTTAAACATGATGTAGAGAAACTTGTGAAGTGTGGTTCATTTATTGTGTTTCCACAATAGCCAGAAATGAACTATTACTGATCATAGCCAATAACAATAGCTAATGTAGAAATACTATAAATGGGTTATTGAATGAAGAAATAGACTGAGCGAACAACTTATGCTGATGTCATTCAACAAGCTTAAAACATCAAAACTCCTTAAGAAAAAAATTGTCTCAGGACAATTGTGTCTCCAGGAGCTTCTTTCTCCATTTAAACTTTACGTGTATCTACACGGATACTCACGGTTACTTGGCTTTAGAACAAACTAGAATACTTGCAGTACTCACAACACCACTATTTGAGTGGGATTGCAGTCCCATGGGTGGCCTTAGCAGTGACAAGTGACATCTGGGACTGATTTGTGGACACATATAACTATCTCAGGTACTATGAAAAATATTCAAGGAGGGTGACATTTATGGAAGACTTGGGATATGTATACTAATGTAAATGCAACATCATTTGTCCTCACAAATCTTTTGTTGTGCTCATCTAAAGAGCCTCAGTTTCTGATTATGAGTTCTGCGAAAAACAAAATTGACATAAACCTATATTATCATTTTAAAACGTGCACCTAATACTTATGGTTTGTATCTGGTCTTTACTGATACCTGGGGTTCAATTGAGAAATACCCTGAGAACCAGTTTTCACTTTTAGAAACTTCTGCAATGTCACAGGGCTGGAGGGAAAGGTGAACACCACCTCTCCTAGTTCCAGGCCCTGTGGCTTGCCGGTTGCCCATGTACATTACTGCAAATCAACTTACAAATCCCAGCAGCCATTCAGAGTGGCAAGTGAGGGTCAAGGCTCTCTCCTGTGTTTGTCAACATTTTCTCTAAAGGGCACCTTTAGCAGGTCAATGAGGCACAAAGCTCTTGCTGGCATGTTTTAATCAATAGCCATGCTAGAGCTTGACTGAGGTCATTGAAGTTCACATCTCAGTGGTGGCCTTGACTGAGCTATAAGATCAGCTTGTGTTGTTTATAGTGGATGAATTCAGTGGTTAGATATAATGAAATATAACTTGTTTAAAACATTCTTAACTGTTGCCATCTCTAAAAAAATAACTTTCTTGCAAATGTGGGGATTTGAGAATAAACTTGTTCCTCCAAGGATCACGGAGTTTGAGACCCCCAAGCTGATCACTTCTGCAAGTCTGGAAGCCTGCTTCATCTCACAGTTTCAGTATGTCAAAAGGAAATAGTCTATGAACACAAATGAAGAAATGTGAGTTAGCTGTTCAGGTTTTCTAAGGCGATAATACGACTGGTAAGTTCAGGGCAATAGTTTAGTTATATTTGCAATTGCATCTCAAAATACAGTATTGCATAATTAATATGCCTGCAACCAGCAAAAGCATCTTCACTCTGAAGGACAACTTCCTGACAGAAGCAAAGGGCCTAGGGCAAAGGAATCTAGCAGGAAAGACCAATCTGCCATGTACAATTTGACCCTATTTTTTTTAAGAGAATAAAACGTCACTGACAATCACATTGATACTATTTAGAATGATTTCTTAAGTAACAATACCACTTCAATTTTGTACCTTCATACACCTGATAAAGTGCAGTTATCAAAATATATGCAGCCCTTAATCCACTCTTTAACAAACAACAAAATAATTAATTTCCATTTTTTCCTAATATGTGTTGAACTATAATGAAGAGTATCACATGACCAAAAAAGTTTCTAAAATGATGATAGCACTTAGTCATTCTATTTCAGTAAAAAAGTGGGGACAAGAGTTATCAAAAGAAATTAAATCAGTCCTAGTTAGGCTATTTAGATATCAGGTGGTCACCATGGGATTCTTCCACTCAATCAGCTGTGCTCCAAAGTGTGCAAACAATTCTCTGAAATAGTTGAGATAGATCTCTATTTAAAGACATGGGGAAAGACATAACTATAATTACTAGGAATTTGCAAGAACTATAAGAAAATTTGGGTGAAAATTTAGGTAAAAATTTGAAAAACCTAAAGGAGTAGATAATTTCCCAGAAAATTGTAAATTAGCAAGACTGACCCAAGAAAAGGTGCAAACCTGACTAGACAGATTATCATAAAAGAGATTGAAAAGATATTTCAGATTCTACCATTGCAAGAGCAATGTATCAGTAGGGTATGGGGAAGCTTTAAAGAATCTTTGTGACGAAAAGTCTCCAATAAACCGTACACTTCATCAACAAAATTTTCTTGACCTCTACACATTTTTCTGTTGTCCCACTCATGTTCACATTTCCCCACTTACTGAATTTAGGGTCCGTTATTCATCATTGTAGTCTCTTCCTCGCATATACACTCACCATGAAGGACTTTTTCTCTCTTCTTCAAATCAATGTGACAAAAAAAAAAAAAAACTCAGCTAGTTAAACTCAGCTCTCTTCTACTATGAACCTGCCTCTAGTAGCTGAACGGATGATAATGACTAGAGAAAATGTAGGCTATTGCAAGTGGGTCCCCAGTAGTCGTGCCTGACAATCTAATATCACATTTCCCTTATTAATTCATAACTCAACTCTGTGATACCATGAAAAGGCACCTTTACTTCTTTTCAACTGTCCAACATTTCTTCCCATCTTTTCCATCTCAGTTTATGATATTGCTTCTAAGAAAATTGAAAGAACTCCAGGGCCTGGAACTTCTTTCCTTCTTCGTACTATATTCCATGTACTCTTGATACTGGTACCCATATAGTCAGCCTTCAATCCTGTTATGATGGAGAAACTGTTCTTTCTCCCACCTAAGGTCATCTCCTTCTCTTAAGCTTTGGATTATAATTTCCTCTCACCAATTCTACATCTTTGCTACTTTAACGATCCCCTCTTTCTTCTGCATCATCATTTCCCCCCTATTTCACTCTATTATTCCCTTTGTCTGCAAATATGTTGTAATATCTCCAAACTTAAAAATAAATTCCCTTTCTATCAGTTCCCCATCTCACTATCACTTATTTCTCCACTCCATTTTGTAGCAACTTCCCAAAAGAAGGTATTCTCCATTTCTCAGATGTAATTCTATATTGAACTCCCCAAAATTAGACTTCATTTTCACAGTTCCACTGAAATAGCATTTATCAAGATCATCAGTGAAATTGAATATTACCAAATCCAATGGTAAATTTTCAGTCCTTATCTTCAATATCTCAAGAGAGTTTGACTCAGATTTTCAGTTCAGTCTTGAGCTATTTTCAGTTCAGTCTTGAGCTGGTGAGCTATATTACCTGGCTTGCAAGATACGATGCACAGAGTAGGGTTTTCTCCTACCTCATTTGCTGCCCTTTCTCAACCTTCCTGCCTGATTTCTTCCATTCTTCCTAACCTCTAAATCCTCTCATGGATTGAGGTCTGAGAGTTTTCTATCTGACTCTTTCCTAAGAAAGCAGATCTGGTCCTATGTCTTTAAATACCACCATTTATTTGTGCTTCTTAAATTTAGATATGTAGCCTGAACCTCTTCTTGGAATTTTAGATTTTTATACACACTGCCTACTCTAATCTACAGCTCCACTTAAATGGCTAATAGGCTTTTCAAATTTTAACATGTCAAAAAATAATAAAAAAATGAAAGAAAGATGGAAGGAAGGAAGAGAAAGAAAGAAAGAAAGAAAGAGAGAGAAAGAAAGAGAAAGATAACATATCCCAGGCTTCCTCCTCTTACTCCAGTCTTACCCATTTTAGTAAATGACACCACAATTTACCCAATGACTCATGTTAAAAACCTAACTCTTTGAGAAATGGCTAATTCTAGGATTGGGGCAGGGTAAATACAAGATGAATCTGAATCATCTTACAGTGATGAAAAGTAAGATAGGGAAAGAAAAAAGGATAGGCACATGAGAAGTCTACGTCATGTGAGAAGGACAGAAGGACTGACCTGAAAGAACTCTCTATGGTCAAAGTTGGAATAATTTAAGCAATAAAAATTAATGACAGTATTAGATTATAACCCAAAGAATAAAATGAATATCTGTGAGTCTATAATGATATAAATAAATGACTAAATAAATAAATAGGAGAGAAGGAACTAATCTTCCTTACATTAAATTCTGTGATATGATATTTATGACGTCACATAAAAATGCATGTGTGTCTGCATAAAAGGGAATTATTTTAAGGAAACCAATTTTGAAGCACAGAATAGTTTTTGGACATTGGGTCCACATTCTTTTTCAAGCAGAAACCAACTTTTAAATATAAAATTGATTGCAGGGCTCCTTAATTTCACAAGGAAAATAGAGAATTGTTGCTAGAATTGATCAGATTCCCAAGAAATGTATAAATTCTTACAGATGGTCCTAGGAACATAGCTAAATTGCAGACTGTGTTAGTCAGTGTACTTTCATGTTCAGCTGCAGAAAATAGAAATTAAACTTAAAAAAAGAAAAAGCAACATCCACCGTCAGAAATAAAAGAGGAAGATCTTTACAGCACTTGTTCCCTCGACTTTCAGTTAATGAAGCAGTCTACAGTATCTATTTTAATTGTTTTGATTTTCCTGCATGGAAACCACACAGTTACTATTCTGCAGGGTGGGAATGCCCAAATAAAGTCTTGAAGGGTTGCTGGCGCTGCCCTGACAACTTCCATTCTCTTAAAAGAAATGAGAAAAAAACACATATTTGTTACATAAGAATATGTTCTTCTCTGCCACTGTAAGATGTAAGGAGCCTGACCAAAATTTCCCTGTAGAAAGTGCCCAGCACCTAATTACTACTTAATGCATTTATATACTTTCTCCACATTTCAGGAATATTGCATGTAGTGGCAGACAGAAATGGGGTATATATAATTATGTACTTAATCTGACCCCAAATTGGTCTGCTTGTAACACCAAGGAGCACATTGGCAAATGTCAAGTATGTGTGGATGAAGAAAAGAAAAAAGTCTAGATATCATATGAGGAAATTTTGTTACAGAAGTCTATCTATTGATAGACTTCATGATAGATGACTTAATAATAAAGTGATTTTACCATAAAGTGAATAATGACTGAACCCTGAGTCAAGATATTTTACAGATATGAGTAGAGAAATGAAGATTCAATGCAGTTCGAGAGAAATATTAGTGGCATGACAATGTAATAAAAAGTGTTTAGGCTCTGGAGTACCAAAAAACCAAGAGGTTGACATCTTTTGATGTTTTCATCTTTCTTCTGTGACTTTGGGCAAATTACTTAATATCAGTTTCTTCATCTATTGAATGGGCATATGAACTCTGATTTTGCATTTTGTAGGGAAGTCAGTAGGCAAGGCAGTCAGGAAATGCAATTTTCAGAGGAAGGGCAGAGACTGAACACAAATGGGCACATAGTTGACACACTAAGACAATCCTCATAAAGACATGAGCTATTTCACCATCTGAGCTGTTGGAGCCAGGGTTGGAAGAGACTGCTCCTTGTCTTCAAGAATATAGTGCTAGAGGGGGGACCTTCAAGATGACGGAGTAGTAAGACTTGGAGATCACCTTCCTCCCCACAAATACATCAAAAATACATCTACATGTGGAACAACTGTTACAGAACACCTAGTGAACGCTGGCAGAAGACCTCAGACTTCCTGAAAGGCAAGAAAATCCCCACATACCTGGGTAGGGCAAAAGAAAAAAGAAAAAACAGAGACAAAAGAATAGAGACTGGACCTGCACCTCTGGGAGGGAGCTGTGAAGGAGGAAAAGTTTCCATGCACTAGGAAGCCCCTTCACTGGCGGAGACGGAGGGTGGACGCGGGGGAGCCATGGAGGAGAGTGCAGCAACAGGGGTGCAGAGGGCAAAGCGGAGAGATCTCTGCACAGAGGATCAGTGCCAACCAGCACTCACCAGCCTGAGAGGCTTGTCTGCTCACCTGCAGGTGTGGGTGGGGCCTGGGAGCTGAGGCTCGGGCTTCAGAGGTCAGATCCCAGGGAGAGAACTGGGGTTGGCTGCGTAAACACAGCCTGAAGAGGGCTAGTGCGCCACAGCTAGCTGGGAGGGAGTCCGGGAAAAACTCTGGACCTGCCTAAGAGGCAAGAGACCATTGTTTTGTGGTGCGCGAGGAGAGGGGATTCCTTCCCTGTCTGCCCACAGAAGGTAGAGCACCGCCTAAATGAGCTCCAGAGAAGGGTGTGAGCCATGGCTATCAGCTCGGACCCCAGAGATGGGCATGAACCGCTAACACTGCTGCTGCAGCCACCAAGAATCCATGTGCAAGCACAGGTCACTATCCACACCCTTGACCCCAGGATCCTGTGCAGCCAGCCACTGCCAGGGTCCAGTGATCCAGGGACAACTTCCCCAGGAGAACACACGGCATGCCTCAGGCTGTTGCAACGTCACACTGGCCTCTGCTGCCTCAGGCTCGCCCCACATTCCAATTATAACTACCGTACCCCTCCCTCCCCCCAGCCTGAGTGAGCCAGAGCCCCTTAATCAGCCACTGCTTTAACCCCGTCCTGTCTGGGCAGGAACAGAAGCCTGGGGGCAACCTACATGCAGAGGTGGGGACAAAACCAAAACTGAGGCTTCCCTGGTGGCACAGTGGTTGAGAATCTGCCTGCCGATGCAGGGGACATGGGTTCGAGCCCTGGTCTGGGAAGATCCCACATGCCGTGGAGCAACTAGGCCCGTGAGCCACAACTACTAAGCCTGCGTGTCTGGAGCGTGTGCTCCACAACAAGAGAGGCCGCGATAGTGAGAGGCCCGCGCACCGTGATGAAGAGTGGCCCCCGCTTGCCGCAAGTAGAGAAAGCCCTCTCACAGAAACGAAGACCCAACACAGCCAAAAATAAATAAATTAATTAATTAATAATAAAATAAAAAGAATCCAAAGCTGAACCCCAGGAGCTGTTCGAAGAAAGAAGAGAAAGGGAAATCTCTCCCAGCAGCCTCAGGAGCAGTGGATTAAATCTCCACAGCCAACTTCATGTACCCTGCATCTGTGGAATAACTGAATAGACAACGAATCAACCCAAAATTGAGGCAGTGGACTTCAGGAGCAACTGTAGACTTGGAGTTTCCTGTCTGTGACTGACTTGTATCTGATTTTTATGTTTATCTTAGTATAGTTTTTAGTACTTATTATCATTGGTGGATTTGTTTATAGGTTTTGTTGCTCTCTTTTTTTTTCTTTTTTTATTACTTTTTAATTTTTTTAATTTTAATAATTAAAATTTTTTTAATTTAATTATTTTATTTATTATTATTATTTTTTTAAGTTTTCCTTTTTAAAATTAATTAATTTATTTATTTATTTTTGGCTGTGTTGGGTCTTTGTTTCTGTGCGAGGGCTTTCTCTAGTTGTGGCAAGCGGGGTCCACTCTTCATCGCGGTGTGCGGGCCTCTCACTATCGTGGCCTCTCTTGTTGCGGAGCACAGGCTCCAGACGCGCAGGCTCAGTAGTTGTGGCTCACAGGCCTAGTTGCTCAGTGGCATGTGGGATCTTCCCAGACCAGGGCTCGAACCCGTGTCCCCTGCATTAGCAGGCAGATTCTCAACCATTGCACCACCAGGGAAGTCCTATTATTTTATTTTTAATTTTTTTTTTTCTCCCTTTTCTTCTGAGCCGTGTGGCTGACAGGGTCTTGGTGCTCCAGCTTAGTGTCAGGCCTGAGACTCTGAGGTGGGAGAGCCGAGTTCAGGACATTGGACCACCAGAGACCTCCCAGCCCCATGTAATATCAACTGGTGAGAGCTCTCCCAGAGATATCTGTCTCAACGCTAAGACCCAGCTCCACTCAATGGCCAGCAAGCTCCAGTGCTGGATGCCCCAGGCCAAACAACTAGCAAGACAGCAGCATAACCCCACCCATTAACAGAGAGGCTGCCTAAAATCAAATAAGTTCACAGACACCCCAAAACACACCGCCGGACGTGGCCCTGCCCACCAGAAAGACAAGATCCAGCCACACCCACCAGAACACAGGCACCAGTCCCCTCCACCAGGAAGCCTACACAACCCACTGATCCAACCTTACCCACTGGGGGCAGACACCAAAAACAATGGGAACTACAAACCTGCAGCCTTCAAAAAGGAGACACCAAACGCAGTCAGTTAAGCAAAACGAGAAGACAGAGAAATACACAGCAGATGAAGGAGCAAGGTAAAATCCCACCAGACCAAATAAATGAAGAGGAAATAGGCAGTCTACCTCAAAAAGAATTCAGAGTAATGATAGAGAAGATGATCCAAAATCTTGGCAATAGAATGCAGAGAATACAAGAAACGTTTAACAAGGACCTAGAAGAACTAAAGAGCGAACAAACAATGATGAACAACACAACAAATGAAATTTAAAATTCTCTAGAAGGAATAAATAGCAGAATAACTGAGGCAGAAGAACAGATAAGTGACCTGGAAGATAAAATAGTGGAAATAACTACTGCAGAGCAGAATAAAGAAAAAAGAATGAAACGAATTGAGCACAGTCTCAGAGACCTCGGGGACAACATTAAATGCACCAACATTCAATAGGGGTCCCAGAAGAAGAAGATAAAACAAAAGGGTCTGAGAAAATGTTTAAAGAGATTATAGTTGAAAATTTCCCTAACATGGGAAAGGAAATAATCAAGTCTAGGAAGGGCCGAGAGTCCCATACAGGATAAATCCAAGGAGAAACAGGCCAAGACACATATTAATCAAACTATCAAAAATTAAATACAAAGAAAAAATATTAAAAGCAGCAAGGGAAGAGCAACAAATAACATACAGGGGAGTCCCCATAAGGTTAACAGCTGATCTTTCAGCAGAAACTCTGCATACCGGAAGGGAGTGGCAGGACATATTTAAAGTGATGAAAGGGAAAAACCTACAACGAAGATTACTCTGCCCAGCAAGGATCTCATTCAGATTCGATGGAGAAATTAAAACTTTTACAGACAAGCAAAAGCTAACAGAATTCAGTCCCACAAAACCAGCTTTACAACAAATGCTAAAGGAACTTCTCTAGGCAGGAAACACAAGAGAAGGAAAAGACCTACAAAAACAAACCCAAAACAATTAGGAAATGGTAATAGGAATATACATATTGATAATTACCTTAATTGTAAATGGATTAAATTCTCCAACCAAAAGACACAGCCAAAACGTTGAATGCATACAAAAACAAGATCTGTATATATGCTGTCTACAAGAGATCCACTTCAGACCTAGAGACACATACAGACTGAAAGTGAAGGGATGGAAAAAGATATTCCATGCAAATGGAAATCAAAAGAAAGCTGGAGTAGCAATTCTCATATCAGACTAAATAGACTTTAAAATAAAGAAAAGAGACAAAGAAGGACACTACATAATGATCAAGGGATCAATCCAAGAAGAAGATATAACAACTGTAAATATTTATGCACCCAAAACAGGAGCACCTCAATACATAAGGCAAATGCTAACAGCCATAAAAGGGGAAATCGACAGTAACACAATCATAGTAGGGGACTTTAACACCCCACTTTCACCAATGGACTGATCATCCAAAATGAAAATAAATATGGAAACACAAGCTTTAAATGACACATTAAACAAGATGGACTTAACTGATATTTATAGGACATTCCATCCAAAAACAATAGAATACACTTTCTTCTCAAGTGCTCATGGAACATTCTCCAGGATAGATCATATCTTGGGTCACAAATCAAGCCTTGGTAAATCTAAGAAATCTGAAGTCATATCAAGTATCTTTTCCAACCACAACGCTATGAGACTAGATCTCAATTACAGGAAAAAAACTGTAAAAAATACAAACACATGGAGGCTAAACAATATGCTACTAAATAACCAAGAGATCACTGAAGAAATCAAAGAGGAAATCAAAAAATACCTAGAAACAAATGACAATGAAAACACGATGGCCCAAAACCTATGGGATGCAGCAAAAGCAGTTCTAGGAGGGAAGTTTATAGCAATAGCTTCCTACCTGGAGAAACAAGAACAATCTCAAATAAACAACCTAACCTTACACCTAAGGCAATTAGAGAAACAAGAACAAACAAACCCCAAAGTTAGCAGAAGGAAAGAAATCATAAAGATCAGAAGGTCAGAAAAAAATGAAAAATAAATTAAGGAAACAATAGCAAAGATCAATAAAACTAAAAGTGGTTCCTTGAGAAGATAAAAAAAAATTGATAAACCACTAGACAGGCTCATCAAGAAAAAAAGGGGGAAGACTCAAATCAACAGAACCAGCAATGGAAAAGGAGAAATAACAACTGACACTGCAGAAATACAAAGGATCATGAGCTATTACTACAAGAAACTATATGCCAATAAAATGGACAACGTGGAAAAAATGGACAAATTCTTAGAAAAGCACAACCTTCCGAGACTGAACCAGGAGAAATAGAAAATATAAACAGACCAATCACAAGCACTGAAATTGAAACTGTGATTAAAAATCTTCCAGCAAACAAAAGCCCAGGACCAGATGGCTTCACAGGCGAATTTTATCAAGCATTTAGAGAAGAGCTAACACCTATCCTTCTCAAACTCTTACAAAATACAGCAGAGGGAGGAAATACTCCCAAACTCATTCTACGAGGCCACCATCACCCTGATAACAAAACCAGAAAAAGATGTCACAAAAAAAGAAAACTACAGGCCAATATCACTGATGAACATAGATGCAAAAATCCTCAACAAAACACTAGCAAACAGACTCCAACAGCACATTAAAAGGATCCTACACCATGTTCAAGTGGGGTTTATTCCAGGAATGCAAGGATTCTTCAATATACGCAAATCAAGCAATGTGATATACCATATTAACAAACTGAAGGATAAAAACCATGTGATGATCTCAATAGATGCAGAAAAAGCTTCTGACAAAATTCAACACACATTTATTATAAAAACTCTCCAGAAAGTACGAATAGGGGGAACTTAACTCAACATAATAAAGGCCATATATGACAAACCCACAGCCAGCATTGTTCTCAATGGTGAAAAGCTGAAATAATATCCTCTAAAATCAGGAACAAGACAAGGGTGCCCACTCTCACCACTATTATTCAACATAGTTTTGGAAGCTTTAGCCACAGCAATCAGAGAAGAAAAAGAAATAAAAGGAATCCACATAGGAAAAGAAGAAGTAAAACTGTCACTGCTTGCAGATGACATGATACTATACAAAGAGAATCCTAAAGATGCTACCAGAAAACTACTAGAGCTAATCAATGAATTTGGTAAAGTAGCAGGATACAAAACTAATGCACAGAAATCTCTTCCATTCCTATATACTAATGATGAAAAATCTGAAAGAGAAATTAAGGAAACACTCCCATTTATCATTGCAACAAAAAGAATCAAATACCTAGGAATAAACTTACCTAAGGAGACAAAAGACCTGTTTGCAGAAAACTATAAGACACTGATGAAAGAAAATAAAGATGATACAAACAGATGGAGAGATATACCATGCTCTTGGATTGGAAGAATCAACATTGTGAAAATGACTGTACTACCCAAAGCAATCTACAGATTCAATGCAATCCCTATCAAACCACCAATGGCATTTTTCCCCGAACTAGAACAAAAAATGTCACAATTTGTAGGGAAAAACAAAAGACCCCGAATAGCCAATACAATCTTGAGAAAGAAAAACGGAGATGGAGGAATCAGGCTCCCTGACTTCAGACTATACTACAAAGTTACAGTAATCAAGACAGTATGGTACTGGCACAAAAACAGACATATAGATCAATGGAACAGAATAGAAAGCCCAGAGGTAAACCCACACACATATCGTCACCTTATCTTTGATAAAGCAGGCAAGAATGTACAATGGAGAAAAGACAGCCTCTTCAATAAGTGGTGCTGGGAAAACTGTACAGCTACATGTCAAAGAATGAAATTAGAACACTCCCTAACACCATACACAAAAATAAACTCAAAATTGATTAAAGGCCTAATTGTAAGGCCAGACACTATAAAACTCTTAGAGGAAAACATAGGAAGAACACTCAATGACATAAATCACAGCAAGATCCTTTTTGACCCACCTCCTGGAGAAAGGGAATAAAAACAAAAATAAACAAATGGAACCTAATGAAACTTAAAAGCTTTTGCACAGCAAAGGAAACTATAAACCAGACGAAAAGACAACCCTCAGAATGGGAGAAAATATTTGCAAACAAAGCAACTGACAAAGGATTAATATTCAAAATTTACAAGCAGCTCATGAAGCTCAATAGCAAAAAAACAAACAAACCAATCCAAAAATGGGCAGAAGACCTAAATAGACATTTCTCCAAAGAAGATATACAGATTGTCAACAAACACATGAAAGGATGCTCAACATCACTAATCATTAGAGAAATGCAAATCAAAACTACAATGAGGTATCACCTCACACCAGTCAGAATGGCCATCATCAAAAAATCTACAAACAATAAATGCTGGAGAGGGTGTGGAGAAAAAGGAACCCTCTTGCACTGTTGGTGGGAATGTAAATTGATACAGCCACTATGGAGAACCGTATGGAGGTTCCTTAAAAAACTAAAAATAGAACTACCATACGACCCAGCAATCCCACTACTGGGCATATACCCTGAGAAAACCGTAATTCAAAGAGTCATGTACCACAATGTTCATTGCAGCTCTATTTACAATAGCCAGGACACGGAAGCAACCTAAGTGTCCATCATCAGATGAATGGATAAAGAAGATGTGGCCCATATATACAATGGAATATTACTCAGCCATAAAAAGAAACGAAATTGAGTTATTTGTAGTGAGGTGGATGCACCTAGAGACTGTCATACAGAGTGAAGTAAGTCAGAAAGAGAAAAATAAATACCGTATGCTAACACATATATATGGAATCAAAAAAAAAAAAAAGGTTCTGAAGAACCTAGGGGCAGGACAGGAATAAAGACGCAGATGTAGAGAACGGACTTGAGGACACAGGGAGGGGGAAGGGTAAACTGAGATGAAGTGAGAGAGTGGCATTGACATATATACACTACCAAATGTAAAAGAGTTAGCTAGTGGGAAGCAGCAGCATAGCACAGGAAGATCAGCTTGGTGCTGTGTGACCACCTAGAGGGGTGGAATATGGAGGGTGGGAGGGAGACGCAAGAGGGAGGGGATATGGGGATATATGTATACATATAGCTGATTCACTTTGTTATACAGCAGAAACTAACTAACTAACTAAACTAGTTATAACTAACTAACTAAAGCAATTATACTCCAATAAAGATGTTTAAAAAACAATTAAAACATTAAAATCCGGAAAAAAAAGAAAAAGAAAATAGTGCTAGGAAGATGTGTATGTCTATGTGTAGGCACATATCTTCCATAGATCTTAAGGGAAACCCATAACCCCATATGCAGTGGGAGAAAACGAGGCCCTCCCATAGTGAGAACAGAGCCATGTCATGGGGGTCGGAGGAAGCACTGAGGTTGGTATTTGACCTCCAGATCCCTTTTTGCCTGTCTCAGTTACTTGAACTAAGATAGCTCTTTTTTGTTTAAGCTAGATTGTGTAGGGCTTCTTCACTTGAGTAAAAAGTCTTGACTACCATAACCGTGACCATTAACTGACTATTTTACAGAAGTGCTAGGACAAATGCCAAGTATTACCAGTAAAAGAAATGCAATTAAAGAACGGGTATAGTTATTTATTACCAGTAAGGAAAATTAAGTCAATGTGGTTGTGTTGACAGGTCCTGTTTTACCATCATACTGAATGAATTCTCTCTCTCTTTTATCTTACATAGAGAATTTAAATACTAAAAAATAAAAAAAGAAAGAAATCTAAAAAGGTAATTTCTCCCAGCCTTTTAAGATAGAGGAACCAGTTGATTTCTTTGATTCATGCCTGGTAATCAGACTACAAAATGAATGCAGATCAATGCCAGATGGAGGCTATCAAAACAAAAATTGGCCACAAAGAAACAAAAATGTGTTTAAAGTTAATCTGCAGCTACAATATGTGGGATGCTGAACAGAGCAATTTTGTTCCCTTTTATCGTACCTCAATGTTGAAGAAAGATTTTTTTTAATAAAGTGAATGATTTATCCTTTAACCCATTTGCAAAATAGGTAAAGAAGACTCAGCAAACCACTATATCTATTTATTTGTACTAAACACTAGTGTTTCTCGCTTTTCCTTCTTCCACATTAAGCAATACTTTATCTTTTTACTACTCCCCAGTTAAGTGGAAAAAAGTATAGCGCTTTTTTGCACCATTTTTTTCTTATTACCATATGTGTGTGTGTGTGTGTTTGTGTGGATTTGAAATGCATTTTGAAACATTTTATTGTGCTTATTTATTTTTGTAGCCTTTGATCAACGTCTCCGTGTTTCCCCCACCCTCCAGACTCTGGAAACCATCAGTCTATTCTGTTTCTATGAGTTTGTTTGTTTTTTAATATCACATATAAGTGAGATCATACAGTATTTGTTTTTCTCTGTCTGACTTATTTCACTTAGCATTAATGCCCAAAATTCCATCCATGTTGTCACAAATGGCAGGATTTTCTTCTTTTTATGGCTGAATAATATCCATTGTATATATACACCACAACTTCTATATTCACTCATCCATCAATGGACACAGGTTGGTTACTGTAAATAATGCTGCAATGAACATAAGGGGTGCATATTTCTCTTTGAGATAGTGATTTTATTTCCTCTGGGCATTCGCCCAGATGTGGGAATATGGTTTTAATTTTTCGAGGAACCTCATATTGTTTTCCATAGTGGCTGCACAGGGGCTCCCTATTCTCCACGTTCTTGCCAACATTTGTTATCTCTTGTCTTTTTGATAGTAGCTATTCTAACAAGTGTGAGGTAATTTCTCATTGCTGTTTTGATCTGCATTTCCCTGATGATTACTGAAGTTGAGCACCTTTTCATGAACTTGTTGGTCATCATATGTCTACTTTGGAAAAATTCTATTCAGGTCCTTTGCCCATTTTTTTAATGGATAATTTATTTATTATTGAGTTTCATGAATTCCTCATATATTTTGAATATTAACTCCTTATGAGATATATTATTTGCAAATACTTCCTCTATTCCACAGATTGCTTTTTCATTTTGTTGATTATTTTATTTGCTGTGCAGAGCTTTTCAGTTTGATGTAGTATTACTTGTTGATTTTTGCTTTCATTGCTTGTGCTTTTAGTGTCATTTCCAGAAAGCCATTGCCAAGAACAATGTCAAGGAGATTTTCCCATATATTTTCCTTTAGGAGTTTTGCAGTTTTCAGCCTTACAATTAAGTCCTTAATCCTTTACAAGTTAATTTTTGTGAACGGTGTATGATAGGGGTCCAGTTTCATTATTTTTATATGAATGTACAGTTTTTCCAACACCATTTATTGAAGAGACTCTCCTTTCTTCATTGAGTGTTTTTGACTCCCTTGTAAAGTATTAGTTGGTCAAACATGCCTGAGTTTATTTTTAGGGGTATTTAATCTGTTCCAGTGATCTACGGTCTGTTTTTATGCCAGTACCATACTGTTTTAATTACTATAGTTTTGTAATACAGTTTGAAATAAGGAAGAGTGACGCCTTCAACTTTGTTCTCTCTCAATGAAACATATTTTTAAGTGGATTTTAAAATAACCTTGAACATTTTTAAGGACCTCTTAATATACCCACATTTCCAGACTAAATTATATTCTCATGTGAAATTAAAGAATATTTTATGATAAAACAGAGTCAAAAGCAATAATAGTTTTATATTAGAAAAAATAGTTTTCACTTCATCATATTAAAAGTTTGAAGAAAAATAGGATTATCTTGATATATTCCAGTGAAGAATTTGATGTAACTTTATGTTCATTATTAATTAAAAACCTTTAATGGAAGGATACCTCCTTAATATAAGATAAAGGATATCCTACAGTCAAATTAAAGGTGAAAACCTGGAAACATTTCCATTAAAAGAAAAAAACCCTATGCCTTTCTTAGTACCAAAAATTAATCTGTTAGAACATATATAGAAAAGTCTCATTCATAACAGGTATGAAAATATTTTAAAAACTTAGGGACTCAAGAAAAATTCACCGCAAGAAGAAAAGCATAAAACTCTACTGTGGGTAAAATGACAGTTAAATATGGAAAGATTATCTGACATTCCTGGAATGGAATTATAAGGTGTCAATTTGCCTTATGGCCCAAATTAACCTATAAATTTAACGTAAATCCAATGGCATAGCAGTGGTTTTTTTGGTAGCTTGACAATATTCTTATAAAATTCAAATAATAATTATGTGAGAATAACTAATAGAGTCTTTAAAGAGTATGGTAGTGTATTGTGTTTCTCTTCATAGCAGTGGGTTAGGGAATATTGGGGACTCCTATGTGAGATAAAACTTACTACAGAGTCATAATATAACAGTGTTGTTGGTTTAGGTATAACCATCTAGGTGATGAAATAGAAAGAAAACTACAGACACTGATCCTACTACAAACACTGAATAAGAATTTGGTTCAAGATAAGAACAGAACTTCAAATTGATAGAAAATATTATATTATTCAGTATATGAGTTTAGGAAAACTGGAAATGTATCTATTTCACAGAGTATGCCAACATAATTTTCAATTGGTCTAATGATCTAAATTTTTAATGGAAATTTATGAAAGTTCTAGAGGAGGTTATTTGTGTGCAATTAATCTTTGGAGCTGAGGTCTCCCCAAACATCTCCTAAAAGTCAAATCCATGATATATTTGACCACAAAGACATATTTCTATGGCAAACATAAACAGAGTTAAAAGACCAATGACAAAATAGGAATGATACTATTGCATATATGTTAATCAAAAATCCTCAATATAAAACAATGAAAAAGAAAATCATAATAAAAAAAGAACCAAAATAGACAATTTATACACACAAAAAAGGGCAAATAAATAAATATATAAATAATTAGCTTCCTACTATTCAGAGAAATTCAAGTTAAAGCATTAAGAGAATATCACTTTTGCTCGGTGCTTTGTGACCACCTAGAGGGGTGGGATAGGGAGGATGGGAGGGAGATACAAGAGGGAGGAGATATGGGGACATATGTATATGTATAGCTGATTCACTTTGTTATAAAGCAGAAACTAACACACCATTGTAAAGCAGTTATACTCCAATAAAGATGTTAAAAAAAAAAGAGAGATTATCAGTTTTTGCCTATCAAATTGGCCAGGTGTATATGTACGTATGTACGTATATAAGTATGCACCGAGAGAGTGAGAGAATGCCTACTAAGGTTGGCAAGATGTTAGAGGAAAAGGCACTCAGTTACTTCAATTACTAGAAGTGAGCACATAAACTGGTAAAATTTTCTGGAGGGCAATTAAAATGTACCCTTTGAACTATGATTTCCAACTTTAGGGGAAAATTTATAAACATATTATAACAGCAGTAATTATATTAGTGAAATATTCTAGAAAGCTATTGTAATAAATGGACACAATAAATCCTGTTAAGCTAAAATATATTCATATAAATTGAGAAAATATATAGATTTTGTGAAATATTGAGAAATACATAGATAATTAAAATTACCCATAATGCCACTATTCAGAGAAAACTTAAGGTTTTCTATAGAAAATATGTGTTTCTCATTTTGTTTCTGGATCTTATTACATTCATACCTCATGTGTAAGATTTTACAAATGGAATGAAACTGCAATATAATTTTGCAATTAATGTGAATTATTTATTTATTTATTTATTTTTCATTTTTTTGTTTTTTATGTTCTTTGCCCTAACTTTATTGTGATCTAAGGTAATGCAATAATGTAGAATGCTGACTGTTACATGAGAATAGAGAATTCAAAGTAAAAAACACTGAATTTTATTCTGATTCCATAATTAATTTATGCATTGTTATGTATTGTTAATGTGAATATGTTTTTAGGTCAATAGATACATTTGTTTAGCTCTTTTTAATGGCCACATGGGAATCTATTATATGGGTTTTCCATAGATTATTTAAACAATTGCATAGCATATAGTTTCTTTATAATTTTTCACCATAAGAAAAAATACAGCAAAAATTAAAGCTAAAATTTTTTAAATATTTAGCTTTTTAACGTAATAAATAAATGTTAAATACATTGATTCCAAATATTTCAATGTTCTAATCTTAGAATATTGAATTCTGACTTATTAATAAATTTAAAACTATGTAGGAAGTTTGGAGAGTGATTTCATTTATACTGACAATATTATATGCATACATTGGAAACCATGAACATGTGATATAAAAACATTTTTCCTATGGGTCTGTACCTGTTGAAGGAGACCCTAATTGTATCCAGCAATCTTAATTAATTTCTATACAATTAGTTAGCCTATTTCACTTCACTCATGTCGTCATGTTTAAGATGACAGAAATCATTTGATCAATTAAGACATGTACTTTTTAGAAAAAAGTCATGAACATACCAATCAAAAATAAATTTATTTAGGACCTAGCGTTATAAGAATCAAATAAAATAATTTGTTTAAAACATCTAGCACAATGCCTGGCAAATGATAAAATGTTTAATAAAGCTTGCTATTATGATTATTAACATTAAGTAATGTGGGGGAAATATAAGACACAGCCCTTGCCAGCAAGGAAGTTAAAATATTGTAATCATAAATTTCAACCATTTCCATATTCTAGCTGCAAAGCTAGCGAATCCTAAAAATGTAAGAGCTGTTTTATTGAAAATAACAATGCTTATTTAGGTTGTTTATCCTGAATTCCATTCATTCTTTTTTTCATCAAAATATTTATCTCATATTGAGGGGACTTTTAAAATATATATGCTTCTTTATTAGTGTCCATAAATTTTAGTTAAGTTTACTCCCTCAGTTTTCTTTTGCAGCTCATCTAGCTTTATGCATATTTTTTTAAAAAATCGAGGTCAAATATATGATATATATCTTATGGAGCCATGACGTTGGCATAGCATTTAATTTTAGTACTGATTAATGACCACTATAATTGTCAGCCTAATCATCAATTTTTTTGGTAAATAAAAAATTCTAAAAGTGTGCGTGTGTGTGTGTCTAGAATTGTATATGTATCTGAAATATGTACTACTGTCTTCAAGCCAACATGATGGTTGTCATAGAAACAGCAAACAACAGAAAGTCAGAGCTGACATAGCAAGAAGATAAGGGACAACATCTTTGGAGAGATTATGAAATAGAACAGGCTAAAAAGTTAGAAAAATTAACTATGTTTAAAATTAATAGTCCTTATTTCTTCCAAACAAGTTTCCTCAAAGATGGAACTAAATACCCCAAATGCTGGCATTGTTAAGATTCAAAATATATACATTTTTTGAAATGTATAAATCGTGGGCATCAGAGCAAATTTTAAAATGAAATATATTAAGTATTCTTAATTGTGAATATTTAAAAGTAATTTTATTAATATGATTTAAAACTAAAATATATACATTTTTATATCCACTAACATTATCATTCAATCATGGCATAAAAATATATAGCACTGAGTGCATTTCAGTCTCCACAATATCACAATTAATGGGACCCACTATTGTATTTCAGCCAGAAATATCTAGTGCTTTTAGCACTTGGTGCAGCAATCTTCACCAGCTTTCACAGTACTTTGGAAATCGTTTTATTAGAATTTGGTTTGAGGTTTTTATTTTTGTTTTTGTTTTTTGCCATGCTAAGACCACTGCAGATATCCATTAAGGATCTTAAAGTGATTTAATAGTTCATTATATAAAGCGAGTTTCATAACATTTCATTCAAATTTCTAGAATTGTAAATTACATAAATCAATCTTCATTACTGCTCCATTGTTATAATATTTGTGAGATGAGGTAAAGCCAAATGCAAAAAATTGAGTGTCCATTTCAATTTTATTTATTTTTTTCTCTCTTTTTTTTTAAACATCTTTATTGGAGTATAATTGCTTTACAATGGCGTGTTAGTTTCTGATTTATAACAAAGTGAATCAGCTATACATATACATATATACTTTCCTACCTGAAAATTAAACACCTGAAGAAAATGCCTTTCTAGTTTTTATATGCTGACCTTTGGTTGAAAATCAAATATTTATGTTTTGTTATATTTATTATGACTGCTCTTTCTTCATTACATTTAAAAAAGTACTTTTAACCTTAATCTAATTCTCAATGGAATTCAGTAAATTTCAGACACTTAACTATTCTAGTTCATGCCTGATCACTGTAGCCGAACATATAAAACATATGGTACAATAATTCTGT
Source organism: Eschrichtius robustus (assembly GCF_028021215.1). Taxonomy (NCBI): domain Eukaryota; kingdom Metazoa; phylum Chordata; class Mammalia; order Artiodactyla; family Eschrichtiidae; genus Eschrichtius; species Eschrichtius robustus. The sequence goes on from NC_090828.1 coordinate 66,950,314, forward strand.
GGCCCTAAAACATTCCCGGTTTATTCCCAAATTCTTCAGACAAAAAAAGAAGGAACATTTTCAGAGTACAAACAAGTACTTTCCAGAGTGAAATGGTTAAATATTGCAGCCAATTCAGAAATAGCACCAACTGGCTTTTTTTTTTTTTTTTTTTTTAGCAGAACCAGGTTTAATTCTTTTTTGCATTCACATGCACACAAGTATACTTCCCTCGAGCTGTCAGAAAGCATCAGATTGCCTGATTTGCATGATGAATTTTAAAATCTTTTGAGAAACACAAGGACAGTTGCTTCAGGCACTATGATTTTATCATCACCATCATAAACAAGAAGTATAATGCCAGTCAGCCTCTGGTATTCAAACCAAAGCCAAAAGATTATGGGACTTTGAAAATGCTGAGTAGAATTTTAATCACCCAAATTCATTTGGATCCATTTTTCAAGTCACACTATTTTGCAATTGGGTAATCATCTCCTTATTGCCCACGACCACTTCTAGATGACCCCAAAATAAAGATATGATTCTTATCAAGAAGTTTATAAAATGCAAATACTCTAAGAAATATTTGTGAACAAATTACATTGTCAGGTGAAAATATTCTGATCACTAATGTAAAGGTGGTGTCTTTAATATTTAATAGCAGCTCTACTTCTTGTACTCTTTATGAAATTCAGCTACAAGATCAGTTCCATCTACAGACATCCTGAGTATATAAGAGCTGTGGAAAAATGGAAGAGTTTCTATAAAGTATTTTGGATCTCATGCTAATAGGGCCTTATCCCTTGAATAATGTAAAAAATAGTACCATTAACACCACCAGAACTATCTTTATAATTAGTTTTTTATAGTACCTAACTGAGAGTTAAAACCACAAGCAATGTGTTGTTTTTCTAGATTCACTATGATATCAATATATAAAATTTTATTTGAAACTCGGTCTAATTGTGCTTTTACACTTAAAGCCAAATTTAAGTTTTTCAGGGCTTAAAACAAACAAGCAAACATAAAAGCCAATTCTTTACCTAGCCAGTAAAATGGAATATAATTACTGCATTCAGTCAGAAGCTGTGACTGAGTCTCATTGAAATGCAAGTTAAGTGGGTTTCTGAAGTCTTGAATTATTGAACAAGTAAAAGTAATGTAGGGTCCTGGAGTTCAAGGGATGGAAGGGTATCATTATTTTTTTTTTTTTCAGGGAATCTAGGATGACCATTCACCCTTCTGGCAGAAGGGGAATATACAAAGGTTTTACTTCTAAAGTAAATGAAATAACCTTCTATTTGTTAGCTGCCAGTGAAGATGCACACCGCAGACTGCATCTCACCTACTTTTCATCGTAACATTTTCACATTATCACAAGTAGCATTATGTCACCAAGACAAACCAATTTCATTCATGTAAGTGTAAAACAACATTTTTGCTGTAAGATATTTTCATCAATGTCAGGGACACACAAGCAAAATCTCAACAGTCAGCCCTGTCACTTACAGCAGGAGGAAGAGAAATGGTTCATTCACACTCAGATCGAATTCTCTGTCCACTACTTCTTTATGCTCATTGAATTTATTCATAAACTCATCACTGGCATTGTATTACAGCCAGGAGATATGCACACTTTCAATAGAAACCAACTGAAGAAAAAGGCAACAGAGATGAGATGCCGAAAGATGGGCTCATTCTGTTTCTAAGAGGAGCTGGCACAAAAGATACAGCCACGTCTTTCACTTGATGATTTGGGTCCCTCTACGTAGTAGTCAGTGATATATCAGACCCATCAGAGAGCAGCACCGTCTAGTAGAAAGGTCAGTCCTCTAGGGATCCACAATAAAGTTCTCTGCCACTAGCTCACATTTGGATTCTTGTCAAGTAACTCTCCCTGGGCTGTGGTCTCCACATCTGTAAACTAAGGGTCAGTCTAGATGTTCTCAAAGGCTCTACTAGTTCTAACATTCTTTGAATTCAAAATGAGGGTTGACTCTACTATTTTTTTTCTTACTCATATATAAGATCATTGGATCCTCTAAAAAAATTCAAATGCATTTTCTTCCTCAATTTGCCCAATTTTATAAAATAATAAGGTTTTGTACTGGAGATCAGGCTGAGAACAACCCACAGTAACAGGAAATCCCCCTGTTACTGTCACATTTCCATCTATTTTTTTTTACCTCTCCTCCCCACCGTTTATCCCAAATCGTTGTTATCCTCACACATGCAGTTACAAGGTGCTCAATGATGCATACCACTGTTTCCTTACAGAGGAGTATCGGTAAATATTTCCCTCAAAACCCTTGAATACTTGCAAAGAAAAGTAGCTGAGAGAGCTAATCAAACTTCGCGGCTGCTTTCACTAGCCTGCTGTCTCCTCTGTACACAACAGACATCTCCTCCTCCATAGACTCGTGCCATGGTGGTGAAGCAGGAAAGTTATGACCAGATAGCAAAATAGCTATCAAATAGTTTATTTTATCAAAATAAAACCACTCTCCACTCAAACTTTTACCCTCCAGGGAACTGTTCAGGTGCTCATAACAAGTGCCTGACCTATCATTTTTCAAACCCCTGTACACTACTAGAACATTACTTTCATCTGGAAAGTATTTTGATCTGCAATTGTAAGACCTGATGGTGTTTAAATGAACATTATAGGTACTTTGTGAGCTCACAAGCTATAGAAATCAATAGGCACCTTGCATAGAGAAGGCCTGCAATTGATTTTTCCAGGAGAGAGTCAATTTGTAACTTTAGGAGAAGCATAGACAAGAGGGAGGAGGTTTAAGCATGCTGAAGGTTTTAAAAAAAAATCACAGGTGTGTGGAAAATGCTGCACTGCACTAGAGTAGGAAGATCTCAGAGAAACAGGGTCTAGATTGATGGTGTTGTTCGAGAGTGGCTAAAGGGGTAACAGCTGAGAAATACTAGGAGCTCCTGCCGCGCTCTAGGGCTTGGAGAAGGAGCACTCTCAAGGTACACAGAAAAGGAATTGAATAGTGTTCCTGAGTCTCTTGAATTTAAATGTGCACTGTTGCTTTTCTAAGGATAAGGGCATCCAGTAGACTCATTCTCTCCAGTTTAAAAAAAAATCGTCTGAAATTATAAAAATAATGTATTTCATTCTTGAAATTTGCCAAAAGAGTAGATCTTATGTTCTCACCACCACCACCGCCGAAAAAGAAAAAAAGGTAACTGTGAGGTGATGGAAATGTTAATTAGCTTGAATGTGGTAATAATTTCACAATGCATACATAAGTCAAAACATCATGTTGTGCACATTAAATACATACAATTTTTATTTATCAAAAAAGTGTAAAAATTGTCTGAAAATTAATCTGTCCACTCAATAAAGAAGTCTAAGCATCATTCAATGTTCAGTGCTCTTCTAGGCACCATGGGTGACAGCAAGGTGTGTGCCTACCACAAGGCTACAGTCACTTAGAGGAAGAGGCAAAAGGCTATAGATAAGTTTCAAACAAAACTTATCCCCCAAATCCATTGATTGACAGTAACTTTCCTATGTAACTAGAGAATCTTGTTCTCAAAACAGCTATTGTTTTCTCCCTTCTCCCAAGTGTTCCTTTATCTTCTCCTTACTTTTTTATATTTTCTACAAGTTCATTAAAAATAAGTTCTACTTTAGTCAAGAGATAAATAATACAGAGGCTAAACATTCTTATAAAGTTACACCTATTTTTATTCTAAATCCTTCTAACAGTGATGAGGGAGAATTCACGAATACCAGACAAACTTTTGAATTCTTGGTGGTCTGGGAGACAAAGGTTAAAAATGGAGAGGAAGGTTAAAAATGGAATTAGAGGGATCACAGAGCCACATTGTATAAATTTCAGTGTGAATTTTAAAAGGCTGTTTTGGTGAGCTAAGAAATCCCCAAGCACAAATGCCCTAGGGGTTTTTATTGACCTTGTTTAGTTTTGCTTTGAAGGATGTTAACTCTTCTAAAACATAATTTGAAAATCACCAGTCTCCTAATGACTGGTGTTGAGTGGACATGGAAATGTTGGAAAGGATTTGCCTACTTCAAAATCTTCATAGGAGCATCTGTTACAAGGAATGCAAATTTAAATGGCTACAATTTTCAGTTTGAACATATCACCTTAAGTTAAATGATGTTGTTCACATGAACTGCTTAGGAGAAGTATATATGTGTAGGAAGATGCACTTACTGTAGTGCATGAACCTGGCCTTGGTTCTGAGGTTTACCAATATCCAAACAACTACCGAATTTTCGGGTTTTCAAGGCTTTTATTTCAGAGCAGCGTTCTTTTAAAAACAAACACCGTTTTCTCACCTGGGAAGTGAATGTTTTGTACTCAGCACTGCAAGTATTCCACAACTCACTGACTAGTATTAGACGTTCAAAAGAGCTCAGATGATTTAATTTCGAAAAGATGAATCTATTTCAGAAAACTGAAGACACGTAGGAAATTATTTTCAATTGCTATTTGCTTAACTTTGTTTGGACTCATTTCTGCCTCTCATACTCACTCTGTAGAAAGAAACAGGAGTAAACTACTGAGACTTAATTAACCAAAATGGTATCATGTTTTGCAAATTAAGTCTGTTATGATAAACAGCTTAGGGGCAGATATAAGCCAGCAGATAAAGATAAAAACTCCAAGAATCGACTGTACAACACAATTTAGAGTACAACCTGAAATACAGCCTCAGATACTCACCAGCGAAATGATTAGAAGTGGACAGATGGACACTATCAACACCGGCAGCACTGTCACAGCTGAAAACTTCATCATCAGATTCCTGCACAGAGGAGCAGGGTGAGGAGCCGTCAATTTCTTCCAACTTCCCCTTTAAAATTCCACTCATCGCTGCGGCGCTGTCACATGTACCTGTAGCAGGAACAGGAACAACAGAGCATTGAAACATCTGACCACTGATTGCATAGTCAAGGTCTCCAAATTGTTTTGGGGGGGTTGTAATTTTTTGAACCACGTCCACCAGAGTATCATATCCATGCAGAAATCATTCTTTACACAATGTTTGAAAGCACTGAAAACAGTTCTACACTGATTCATTGCTATTTGCATTCTTATTCTGACAACAGTATTTTATGAGAAAAAGTCAAAATTAAGGATGTGAATTCAGAGGGCTGCATAAGGAAATATGGCTCAGTGTTTTGAGTCAAATACAGGAGTCAAATACATTTATTTGATTTGTTCTGGTAAATATCATGTACTGTCACTGACAGAGCCGGGGTTCAGAACAAAATAGATCACTCACTTGCATGCTATCGTACCCGGAGCATACTGATTAGGGCACGTCTATGTTGCTTGGGATTTCTTTTTTCTCAGGTACAAAGGCATCTACTTTCCTGGGGCTCTTTGTCCGTCAAAAATCAAATTGGTTGCTAGGAATGGCCATACCTACAGAATTTAGATGCCTTATAATGTTTCCAGTCAGTTCAGCAGAGCTACAGGGAATTCTTGAGTCCTATACCACAGAGGTTGGCGGACTAGATTTAATACAGGGTAAATCACAGTCCTAAATCTTTTGCTGGATAAAATATTAATTTAAGTCTCTTCACTCTTGTATCAACATGGTCAGTGAAAGCCAGTCAGAGGTAGCCTGATGCATTTTTAAAAATTTGTTAATGTCAATTTAGATGAGTCATTAGACCTCTGAGAGTAATAATTTCTTCATAGCCATAAAGTAACTCTTAAGGTAATCAGCAGTTGCAAACACAAATTCTTACAATGGCAGTTAACCTCAATGAATAAAGAGGGTCAGATATAATAAAATCATGAAGTCATCTCAGTCCTCTCATTTGTCTACTGTTATTTGTAACAAAGGTATCAAGAAATACTTTTCTACCCGAAGGAAAATGATAGCATAGGAACAATAATAAATGGTCTCACAACCAAAGAGACAGTGGGTAGTAAGCAGTGTGAACTATGGCAAACTGGAGATGTACACCCAGGCCAAAGCGGGACGCTACTACTCAGTCCAGGTCATTTCAGCTCCATGCTTTCCCAATTTAACACACTCTAAAATCTGGCCAATGCCACATTCACATTCAGAAGCAATCCTTTACACTGTTAGCTTTCACATGCCCTATCCTCCTTTCCCTTATTAATTTTGCTTATAAAGGAGTGGTTTTTTGATTACATTGTAATTTAAAACCCCTCTTGGATTGGCTCTATAAAATAAACAAAGAATGGTTCAGATCTGTGACTTGGAAGGGTCAACAGACAAAGGAATCAAAACATTCTCTCCCCCACTAGCCCAACACAATACCTGAAATGCCTTTACTAGAGATACATAAGTTGGGGGAACAAACTTATTTTACAAAAGACGCTTGCACAATACATGTTACCAAAGAGAGGTAGTATCTTAAGCCATCAAAACTCAGCATGGCAGTCCTATCTGTAAGAAGGAACCAATCTGATTAGCGTGACTTTCTTCAGAAGTCTGGCCACTTTCATTGTGCCTCTCAGTGACCTCATGGAGTCTCTCAGTTTTGGTAGCTATGCTTCTGTGGGGCATATGTGCTCCAGGTCCTTCTGCTGACTGACTTCCTCTGTTCTGTACTTTCTGTTTCCTAGTATCCTTAACTGGCATATCGTTTTACTTCTGAAAGAACATCCTCTACCGTATTGTATCCTGAAAGCCTCAACACTAAACAACACTTGTCTTGTTCTTTTAATATATCCCAGTTCAGATTGTTGAGTAAGGGAATCTGTGTCTTCGTTCAGATATTTGTGCCATTCTATAGAAAAGAGATTCGTTTTCTGTACTTTGTTAAGGGGCCACTTATTATTTATTCAATAAACATCTCTTGAGCTTCTAGCATGAACCAGTGACTATTATAGTGACTATCGCTAGAGAGCAATAAAGTAACAACACAGAAAAAAAATTCCTTCCTCTAACGATGCTCACTTTCTGGGTGTTGATGGGGGAAGAGGTAAACAAATAATAAACAGATAAGCAAATTAAATATATAATATGTCCTGTAGAGTTAAATACTATGAAGAAAGATAAATAGTCAAGTGGTATAGTGACTAAGAGATTGGCTGATAGAGAACATTGCATTTTTAATTACTTGGTGAGCTAATGTTACAGTGAGGAAGGTAAGGGAGCCAGCGATTTTGACATCTGGGGGAAGAGCAGGCCAGGCCAAAGGAGTGGTGAGTGCCGAGGTCCTGGGTTGGGCATAGTAGGCAATGAGGTTAGACAGGTATTGGGAGCTAGATTGTGTAGCGCCTATAAGGACTTCGGATATTACTCTACATGAGATGAAGGGCTTAAGTAGTGGAATGGTAAGATCTCACTTGTACTTTAAAAGGACCACTCATTCTGGACTTCCCTGGTGGTCCAGTGGTTAAGACTCCGTGCTTCCACTGCAGGGCGCGCGCATTCAATCCCTGGTCGAGGAACTAAGATACCACATGCCGCGCTGCGTGGCCAAAAAAAAAAAAAAAAAAAAAGACCACGCATTTGCCTATTATTTCATTTAAAAACACACAAAAAAAGAGGGCCTACGGTAAAGGAAAGGTAGATTTGATGGGGAATGGAAAAGTCCTAGAATTAAGGAGGACTTAGCAGCTCAGATGAACAGTTAAAATCAGAACCTGACCAGTCGGAGGGTTGAAGAGGTTTCTTTGGCGGGGAAAGAATTTAGAACGAAGTTAGAAGGAGAAGGAAGGTCAAAGTGCTTCCCAAGGTAATGTGGTTACTTAATTTTACCTACAACCATCTCTGGTCTCCAGATTTACCAAGTATTTGATGATGGTGGGAGCCACCTTTCCTGTTAGGTTTTAAATAGGACCAATTCTGATATAGCCTACCATTTTGTGGTACTGCTTTGGCAAATAAAATTAACAATGAAAAAGAAGGTTTCCTTTATTACTCTAAAGGAATACTTCTTTTAATTTGGTAGCGAAGAGGCATTATATGGATGGTGACCATTATCAAAGATTTACTTATTGATGGGAAAATGGAGGCAAAGAGTTAATATCTATTTTATCCACCACCCTCCCTAAAGTTACTCATTTAAGACTTTTTTTAAAGTAAAATCCATAACTACTACTTGCTACTGCAGGGGTTGTAGGATTCTGGCTTGGAGTTGACCTTGTTTGAAAGCAATCGGTTGAAGAGTCTCTCTTATCTTCAAGCGACTTACGGAGATTTTAAAAGAATTGCAGAAAACCTCCTAAAAACTGAGAGCTGTTGATGGATTTTTTAAAATGTTGATGTACCCTGTTTAATCATTATAGGAAGCTATTTGGAAGTTTTTCCTTAACTGGTATGAAATCGATGTAAATAATTTGTGTGGATTTGCTCACATTTATACTTTTAGTTCTGGTGACCTTGAAGAAACTTGCACAGAGCCATTAAAGAGAGAATGAACTGTGTAATTAGCTGAGGAAACACAAAGAAAGGGTGGGAAAAAATGTCCAAAAGCATAAGAAATATTTGGAGAGAGAGAGAGGAAAAATAGATTCATCCTACTTTGTGTCTGCCAGTTTGATTCTACTGTAGTGTGCTCTGGCTGTAGTACTAAAATTGCAATGTTACAATTATTTCCATGGCAACAGACAGTGAGATCATGCAGAAGTTAAATTGTGAGAGAGATTAAGATGCTACCCCCATTCAGATGTCTGCAGCAGTAGGTGGGAAGGGAGAACAGAGTCACTGTGAATGTCCTTGATTGAGTTTGTCCCAGCCACATAGTCCAGGGAGAGCAATCCTAAACAGTATTGTCACCCTATAGCACAGAACGCTCTTTTGAGAGTACATGGCTGGATGAAACTGTTAGCAAGCAGTCAGAAGTATGGATGACTTGATTTATATTTTCTAGCACCTAAAAGATTATGATATTTGTTAAAAGTCAAAAGTTTTAGAATTCTAATTCAGGGTCCCTTAACGAGGTCCTATGTGTCCTAGGTCCAAAAAAAAATGGAGTCGACTTAGGTTCTCTTTATCTATCTAATAGTATTCTTACTAATCCTATATCCAATAATTCCTTTCAAAAAGTATATAAAATAATACAATTTTCTTAATACTGCTCCTAATATGAAAATAGTCATAATTTTGTTTATCAGTCAAATAGCAGAGTCATATTTTGAATTAAAATATTCAAAACAACAGTTGAATGTTTTTATACAAACCAAGATACTCAAAAGACAAAAGATTACTAGCATTTAGGAGTAGGAGAAGAAAATAAATTAATAATTTTTATGTTCAATTTATGATGTAATGAGAAATAACTGAATTGAGACAGGTCACTAAAAGAATCTAAAGGTAAAAATATAATTTGTCATTTTGAGGTCAGAACTACCATGAATGTTGGGTACATTGCCCTTTCTACAAATGGAAATTATTTTTCTAAAAATAGTAGTTCAGAGTTTATATGGATCTCCCCCAAGAACTTAAGTATTTGTTGTTATTAGGCAAGTTTTACAGAATAAAGTATCCAATGATTGATTTTATGATTATATGACACCAGAGAGCCTAAATATACTAAATAGTAAACCTTCACAACCATATATATATTTTTAAGTTTCCCTTATTCCCCCACTATAAGGACACTTCTATAGAGCTGGGATACAACCATGGGCTTGGTTGATTACTAAGGTTAATTGACAAAGACTAGAACAAGAATGAAGACAGATTGTTGGGTCTAGAGACGGATGCAGAATAAAGGTGAATAAAAGTGAAATGGCCCTGGGGATTGAATGGCCCTGGGGATATGAAGGGAAAGTAGGACATGGGAGAAAGAGTTTGTAAAGAATGGAAGAAAATCCCCAAAGGAGAAATGGACAATTTGGTGACTTGGGAGATCTGGGCAGTGATATTTATCAAGAGTTAAGTCACAGAAGATCAAGAGGTAGAAGAAGGTAGCCTGGGTTGTAGTATCTATGGAGAAATGCTGGTTTTAAAGATTAAGAAATTTGGTACATCTCCCTTTGGGTTGAGAGGGAAATGGGATGAACTGTTTTAATCTGAACTTGTGGTGATATCTGGATCCCCCAATTAAAAACACATCCGTTAATTTAAAATTTAGAACCTGAGAGCCTGGAGCTGGAAAAAGCTTAGGAGAAAAAAGCAGTCTGCACTGTTACCACCAATTTGCCTTTAGGTATAGGGAAAGTGGTGATGTGTCCTACAGTAGGACTTAGACTAGGCTAATCATTAAAATTTTCTGGGGAAATTTTTTTTAATGTAATAGAGTCCCAGGAACTACCAGGAGTCACTGGTATGGTGAAAAGGGTGAAGCCAGTTGCTTGAAAACCTGGTTTCACCATTTCCTTAAATAGTTCTTTAGTGAGTTACTTAATTTCTCTGAGCCAAAGTTTTCTCACCTGTTAAATGGGGCCAGTAGTAGCTGTTTTATAGTGTTAGAATGTGCACTGTAGGTATTTCTATGTCCTCCACTGGTATGTATTATGAATTCCAGATGCTTGGCATTATAGCTAAAACAAAACAAAAACAATACACTAAAGTCTTGGCTGAGAGTGTAATTTAGTCAGTTCAGTATAGAGGGGGGCTATAAATTAGAAGTGAGCGACCAGAGCATGCCATTTCTCTTTAAGGCATGGAATAAATGGCAACAGGACAAAAAACTAGGGGAGATGCTACGAAGTCTTCTTTTGAGGATACCCTTGTTCTTTGGATGGATGGGCATGACCAGACAGACAGCATCAGGGTATGTTCCCTCCCTTGTCAAGTGAACCTGTCTTGCCGAAAGGCCACTTCACACTCCAGAAAGGAGTACTAATTGATTAACACTATATATGCAATTTTGTAACCTATAATTTCTCCACTTATAACATGAGCATGTTCCCTTCTCATTAAATAATTTTCTAAACCACTTGTTTTTATTTGATTTTCATTTTTGTGTTTAAGGCTACACAGCATTTCATTGAATAGCTATGCAATAATATTTAACTACAATTCTAAGGGAGATGCTTGGCTTCTTTTGAAATATTTATTATAAATCTCCATATAATTAACATTTTCTTTCATATATCTTTGTGTACATCTCTGATTATATCTCTGGGATGAATTCCTAGAAGTGGAATTACCAGGCTTTCAGGACACATTGCCAAATTACCTGGCAGAAAGGTTCTACCAATTTATGTCTTTAATGGTGCAGTAGGATGTCATTTCACTATACCCTTGTCATTACTGCAACATTGCTGTTTTTTTTTAATTTTATAAATTTTTCATATATTCAGTAAGAATAAGAGCTAACACACATCATGCTTACTATATGCCAGGCACTGTTCTGGCATTTTACGTATGTAGTATGTTGGATTCTAAGGTGGTATACAAGATTGCCCACCTCCTGGTGTGCTCTCTTTGTATAACCCCAGGATTGTGAATATGGTGAAATATCACTCCGTTATGTTCACATTATATGGCAAAGGGAATTTGCATATATAATGGAGGTCCCAAATCAGTGACCTGGTAGATTGTCCAGGTGGGCCTGAATTAATCACATAAAACTTTAAATCTAGAGGACAGAAATTAAGGGTGAGAAGGATTCCACACAAGAGAGATTCTCTGTGGTTGACTTTGAAGATGGAAGGGGTCACATGACAAGGACTGTGTGCAGCCTCTAGGAGCTGAGAGTGGCTCCAGCTGAAGCAAGGAGGAAACAGGGACCCTAGTCCTAGAAGCACAAGGAACTGAATTCTGCCGACAAGTATGAGCTTTGAGATAGAATTCCCCCCACAGTGACCAGACAAGAATTCAGCTGTGCTGACCCTGATTTCAGCCTTGTGGCTAAGAATTTAGCCACACTCTGCAGGACTTCTGACCTACAGTACTATATGATAATAAGTGGGCATTGTTTCAATTGCTAAATTTGTGGTAATTTGTTGCAAGGCAATAGAAAAGCAATCCGACATATATCAACTTATTTAATCTTTGTTGTATGCATAGGAGGTAGGCATTATTATTAATGTCATTTTCAGATTAAAAACTGAAGCTCAGAGAGGTTAGATGATGAGCCAAGGTCATAAAGCTAATTAGTCTTACAGGCAGCACCCGAACCTGGCCATTTTGGCACTTGAAATCATATTTTAATCATCACACTCTTCCTTGACTCCTGATGGTATCTTACTGCTTAAATTGTTTTTGCAATTTTACTATCTCATACAGTACTAATTTAGCCAGCTGATATCCAGTGAGTTAACTGCAGTTAATATGGGAAAAAAAAGGAATTTTTTAATCCCCTAATGAGGAATAGTATTTAGGAAGCCATTAAAAACCCTGGGGATTATTTTGCTCCTTCCATTCTTGGTTTATTAACAGAAAAGGATGACTAACAATAACAACTGAAATTGCACACAATTCCTGACTATGTCTTAAATTCTGTAGTGAAAAATGTTCTACATGGATCTATCAGTCTTTACAATATCACCCAGGTAGATAATAACTGAATTTCACAGAAAGGGAAACTGAGGCTCAGATAGCTTAAGTAACTTGTTCACATTTACACAGGCAGTAAGATAGCACGCCTGCGAGTTGAACTGTAGACTGCATAGCTGCAAAGTTTATTATGCATTCCATCAATCACTATGCTGAACTATCTAAAGAACTAATAGGTTAGCCAAAGTTACAATACCCAATTTGTACAAGAGTATGCATTTCTAGAAGCAGATGTGCTGACTGGCTGACTGAATCCTTCATTTAAGGGGTATATACGTACACCCACAGTACAATCCCCACACACATGAGCATATTTAAAGATATATTAGCTATTAGCAGTTGTTCTTTCCCTATAGACTCCCCAGACATTACATCATGGCGTGACATTCCTTTTTTTTTCAGTAAGTTCTACCTTGCTGTGGCAGACTGGGACTTCCACCTGTCCCGTATTATCTGCTTGCCTTTACCTTCAGACATATTAAACCCCAGTAAAATGGGTACATTAACTCTTAGTACACACCCTTAGATTCTTTGTAGCTGATTCAGCATTGTCATCTGCCAAACATGATGACTTAAAATTGTTCACCACAACACAAGATAAATGGCAGAAAGTGGACCCAGAGCAGAAGAAAAATATTGCTGAACAATTTAAACTTTAATCAAATGTTGCTGAATAACTTTGACTCAAGAAAGTGGGGATTTATTGAGAAAGAATATATATATCAGAGATTGGTAAAATACTTATTACTATATTTTCTTACACAAACATTATTTAACATTTATATTACATGTTAATATAAAAATTAATTACATTAATTTACAATTAGTCCATTGATTTACTATATGATGATGATCTGTGTGTGTGTGCCTGTGTGTGTGTGTGTGATCAGAAATAGAAGAGTAGTAAAATGGAATAGCACAGTGCAGGGAGTCATGAAACGGGGACTCCATACAGATGAAATCCCCTGTTAAAGTCAGAGAGGTCAAAAGGAGTTTGCATAATAAAAAGTCTGCAATACAAAATTTTGCATGGCTTAATGACATTTATGTGACACGAACATTATCACACTGAAGAGCGTTAACAAAGAAGCACATGAAAGAAAGGGACTATCTTTAGCATGTAATGAGTGTCTGTCACTGGGGAAGGTGCAAGAAAAGGGTAAGATGACTATCTGACAAGATTATTCACTTATTTATGCAGTCAGAAAAACAATTTTGATACAATTTTGATATATAAAATATATCAGGCATTATGGTAGATGTTGATGATACAAGACAAAGGAAACCCCCTGCCACAGAATTATAATTGAGTTGATAAAAGGTTATAGAGAGGTCAGAGAAGTGACTGAAAGGACCACACTAAGAAGTAAAGGCAGGGAGCACAGGATAGGACTGAGGTGGCCCTGAGGCTGCTAGCTATGGCCCTGCCCATAGTGTGTGAAGATCTCTGAATATAGAAGCTTACAATGGAGTCCCTAAGTGCAGAGTTTCCCATTTGACCCTCAGTCCCAGGGGACTTCAGTGGGCAGGTTGGGAGAGTCCACTTGGGGCCCCTTACTGATTTAGACATCACAGTAGTCAAACGACCTAAGGTTTGAGTTTAATGAACTACAAAAAAGGAATTTTGAGACAGCGAAGCAAGAATTTTTAAAATAACTTTTGAAAACTTTTCCCAGAATCTTTCTGCCTTAATATGCTGACAGCATCAAAACCAGTATTACCTGGGTAATGACTGATGACAAATGTTGATTTTCCCTGGCTAGCCTAACCTGAGATAGAAAAGGAAATGAAAATCTTTGTAAATACATTCAGGAGTCCTGTTTAGGAAATGACTTGTTTCATTTATTAAGTATGTTGTGATATATCCACAATATGACAGCAGCTAACTCCAACAACACTTACTAGAAAACAAAACTAAAATGCATTTTTGACCCTGACAGCAAACTCACAGAAAGTCAAGGAGATTATGACGGTAAGACAAAGTGATCAGGCTGACAGGAAACCAAAAGCAGGACCAAAGTGAAGAGCTCTGTGCAACTCTAAAATTCCTGTGTTGTTACGCATTGGGGACCGCGTGGCCACACCATGTTTTTCCACCTTCTTCCAAAGTCCTCCTAAACTCTGCTTTTCATCCATCCAGTATTTAATGCATTATATCCTATATTTAATACAAACTCATAGTGTTTGGCTATTCTTATTTTACATAATGCTCAGTTTCCCACTAAAAAAATTATTGTGGGATTCCTTCTCTGTGCCTTACTTTGTTCATAGGTAAAATAAGCAGTCAAGGAAGGGATTATCTCTATAGGCCAGTTCCATACTTCTAGAATAATGGAAGACTAAAATATTGAAAGGGAATAAGAAAATTAAATGAGTGTTTGCTAAAGGACTTCGTAGTCAATATCGTTTAAAGATATAAAAATTTACATAAGAACTACTTTTACCTGGTGATTTAATATTGTTACAAATGTGCATGTGAGTCAGGAGAAATATAGAAATGTGTTGTGTGCACCACCTTTTGTTGTTGTATTGGAAGATGATGTGTTAAGCTCTTGATCTCACTAAAGTACAAAGACTCTTTGGAAATAAATCACATGGCTACTATCTTTTGGCCATGAGACTAAAATGAATGGATGGCAAAGTTGATCTCCCATCAAGTAGTTTTCTTGTTAAAGTGTGATCCTTAGAATTAGCATTGACATTTATCAAGGTCATCATAATTTTATGAATTAAATGCTTGAAAAGTTATACTGAGTCTGTATTCTCAAAGTATGCACATTCAACAATTTTCAGGTCAAACTACTTAGTCTGTCACCAACTGAGATCTAAACAGTTGACTAAGAAATCAAATGATTTGCCCAACTGAGTTCACTGAGATATGTGAAACATCCAAATGTGATCGTTAGCTTGATAAGCAAATCCATTCCCTGCTCCTTGATTTACAAAATGGTCATTAAAGAGTAATAATGCTGCTTTGGACCAACTCCCTTTCTACAGCTATATAAGCCCTATACTATACTATCAGGTATTCGGTATATACTAAGTCAAAAATAAATTCTGATCAAGAATATATTTGCGTTATGGCCTACCATAGTACAAATGTTAACATGATTTTTCATTTGCTTGAATTACCTTAAGTACATAGCACAGTTTGAACATTGTGAAACCTGACCCGAGCTCTCTTAACCTGGAATTTCCATTTCTTTTAAATCCCACCCTTCCGTTTCCAGCAATGTGGGGTTATTTGCCAAACCAGCATATTTTCATTATAGCTATAAAGTTGTCTACCTATATTATAGAGGAAACTATTAATATTTCATTTTCCTGAATACATTTTGTGAGACTTAAGAGACCTGTGTAAACTCCCCTACGAATCTGGCAAGCTGCTTTTAGCAAGTAAAGAAGCATGAAACAGTAAAGAACCACTACTAACAAACTGTACTTAAAAATTATCTGTAGTTAGGGTAAGTCCATGCACTGCATCATTTTAAGGAACATACTTGGTAATTACTTGAAACATACTTGGTAATTTTGATTATGCCTGCAATGAGTTATTTATACAGGTTGCATAATCCATTTACTAGTCTATCTGATTTGCTGTTAGCGAGCCCTTTAATGTCATCTGTGTTTACAATGAAAGTGCTGCCATTGAAGTGCTTTGCTCGTGTTAATTGATAAAAGCTAAATACTTCCCATTATCCTAACTCTTTTTGACAAATAACATACTGACATATCAAATTAATTTAACTTTAAATAATGTATTGCCTAGATATTCAATATATTAAAACATGGTTTAAGCTTGTAGTACTTTATTTGCTCCATTGCTAACAATAAATCTAATACACTAAGGTTAATATTATGAAAATAAGATATTATATGTCAAAAGCATTTAAACAAATGGTAAAGAGAAGATAGAGTTAGGGCTCTCATTTGAATTATAATAAAATAGGAAAGATGTAACAGCTTTATGCTGATTTTCCCTCTCACCAAATAGCCGAGAGAAAAAAAATTATAATGAAAATGTTTTAATTTAAAAAATTGCCTAGAGTAAAATACGATGATAGTAGTGATTTTTATTTTTTATAAAGAAAAGCCACAGAAAATGAATTTTTATTTCCAAACAAAAGCAAAGGGTTTCAAATAAAACAAAAAGTACATATGTGTATTTATAATAATTTCTATTAAATTTCAAATATATTACCTTAATACTAATAAAAAACAGTTTTAGGTTGTTGAAATATATAATTTTTTATATGTTAGATAGATTACAAAGGTAAGGAAATGACTACATTAATAAAAGATAGTCTGGACATTAAGTAAAAACATTCTTAATCTGTCAAAATATGTATTTAATCCTCTTCACTATCCATAGACTGAACCTATATCTCAAGCTTTTCTTTTTATGACTAAAATGACTAATACATTAAAAAAATGTTTCTTAATTTATTGTCTTGCTCAGTATCCTACTAACCACTACAAACATAAAGAGAAAAAAGGAAGAAAGTATTGTGCACAGGAGACAAAGTTGGATGTAGTTGTCTCCATTAAAAACCTACGTTTGAATCTTAATGTTTGCACTAAAGGAAAAACAAATGGTCTTGCTTTGGCATCTCTCACAGAGCGGCCTTACATGGTTCTCATTTGCCTTGTTTCATCCTTCACTTGGACAGGAACCTCTTAACTGTTTTCTTTCATACTTTTTTTTCTCTTGCTTCCACCCCAGCGCGTGCACGTGTGCACACACTCACACACACACACACACACACACACACACTCTTTTTCATGTAGTCTCTGCAGTAAAAGCTACCATAGTTATCTCATGCAGACGTCTGCCCATGGATGATAGGAAATGTTGATTGAGAAAGGGTTTATCTACTTTTCATCCAAAATATGTGAGCCATTAAGGAAATTATAAAAAGCAGCAACAATATACTCTGGTTTTATTCAGAACCTTTCCCTTGCCAATTATTGAAAGGATGATATTTTTAGCCAAAGAAAGCAAAATGCATCTGCAGCAGCTGGTTTCCAAGGAAACAGAATAATTTAAAACCATGTGGAACTCTGCTCTCTAATTTTCATCAATTCCCCTTCATTCTTGGAGGCAGATTTACTTGGAATTTATAATTTTCAAAAAATATAACTGCCTTAACTTATTTTCTTTAACACATTTCAGGAGAAGAATATCTGGTCTTACATATCACCTTAAATTCCAGTCTAAGGAATGGATTAATTTCTACCATCATTTTGTTTTGAAAACCAAGATCAGAAGAATCCATGAATAATTATAAACATGGCAATATTTTAGTATCATAAGATTTTTGAAATCCAGAAATTGTTCAAAATAAATCATGCAAGAGTATTTGCTTGGGTCAATATGACACAAGTGTGTAAACATAACTATGTTCAGCACATTTAGGAAATTAAAGATAGTTCTCCATTCATTTAGATAATCTTTACCCAATATTCAGTAGTTTTTTTCCCCCTTTTTTCAATTTTGCAAGAACTGTTATGTTTTTGTCTGTTCTTCAAAGACAAAATCCATCTCATTTCTCAAACAAAAACAAAAAGCAAACACAAGACCAAAAAAATCCTTGGAAATTGTACATGTTCGTTCCTATTAGTTTGTGACTCATTCAAAAGGAGTATTTTTAAAATATATGAAAATGTATGAACAAGTCATTTACATCATTGAATGACTTTTATTTTATTATTATAATCAACAAGTATTAATTGATGGTCAATGTGTTCAAGTCAGTAGTAACCTTTTTTAAAATGAGCTCCATTTTAATGAGTTTCCCCATCCTTAATTGACCTATATTTATGAATTAAAATCACTGTAAGATTAAATGGATTTGGAGTAAAATTATTTTTCATGTCTTTACTGTAAGTGTGTCATTGAGTCTATACATTTACCCTTATTATTTACCCTCTTATAAATAAAAGACAATATTAAGAGAGAAGCAACTGGTAAAGTAAAACCTTAACTTTTGAGCTGTTAAAAAATATTGTCCTAGGGATATTACCAACAATATAAATACTGTGATGGAATTCTTATCTAGATATATTTGATTGATAAAGGAAACTACCAATGAAACTTGCCTAATAAGATGCTATTTTTTACAGCAGTGTTTAATCCTTCACAAACAGGTTTCTAAGCTTTGAAAATGGAAATGGCTCCATACATGTTGATAAATAAAGACAGTTGTTTAATTATCATATGAGCTTACAATTTATTAAACAAAATGATATAACTACTCAATAGCTTGAGGTTTATCAAGAGGAGTGAGTTAAAAGAAAATGCATATAAATCATTCATGCTAAATTAGTGCTAAAAGTGTCTACAACCTGCAAAAATTATTTTCCTAAACAATTTCTTGTGTTGTAACTATCAAACACCATGTGAAATTTTATACTGTATATTCAGAGAAAGCTCCATTTTCTCAGGACCTGTGAATTTTACCAAGCTTTCCTCAACCTTCCTTTGATTTCCAATAACATACACTTGAATAAAAACAAACAATAAAAGACACATGATGACTCATCTTATCCATTAATTTTGCTTCTGTAACACTTGCTAGAAAGTTGTCCAGGATAAGACATGCCTCTGGTGTTTTTATCAGCTAAGGATTTTGCAGGGAGAGAGAACAGCTCATTGCAAAGCTTCCTCAAGTAATGAGAGGGACACACTTTCAAGGAAATGTCTTATAGAATAATTTCTACATCATAAAATTGTCTCAGTAGGAATTGAGAAGCATTCTCTTTTGAAGAAAAAGAATTTTCTTCCTTCTCTTTTGCTCTTACCTGTAAATATGGTTTCTGTACTTCGGCTCCGTCAGAACAGACTGAAGAGTTCTCTCCTCCCTAGTCTACCCATCAGGCAGCAGCCAACCAATAACAAAAGCCAGATCCTGGCATTCTCTGGCTCATGCTCCCTGTCTGCTTTCATCCCTCGTTCCCTCCCACCCCCACCCTTTTAGGAGACAAATCCTTGCAGCTGGAGAGAGGCAGGGAGAGGAAAAAAGGAACATGGAGAGAAAAGGAATAAAGAGATGAAAGATATTTCAAAGAATAGCTCCAAACTATGGAAAATATCTGCAGGTGAACTCGGCTGAAGTAAAAATGTCTTGCTTTGGCTGTAGGAAAATAGGGTTAATCAATGCCTTACCCACCTGAAATCAAAGAAAAATAACGTAAAGCTTAGGTACATCGCTTATTTTTCAGTTCCCACTGATTTATTTTCAGTGAAAAAAATGATCTTCTTATTGTACATTTTGATATGTAGATAGAAGAGGTTGAGACTGAACATCAAGATAACATTATGCACATTCAGTTTGCAAAGAGATAAAATTAAAATGAATCAAGACCCTTTATACTGATGCATAATACTATTTGCATTTCAACCTCTGTTGGGCACTGTTTTCATTTAAAACCAGTTTCAGAGCCTAGTCAGTATGAAAAAGATATTTCATCCGGAGTATTAGAATATTTAAATATTTCAAAGTTATGTGGCTTGCATTTCTTCATATTTCTTAAATACTGGCATCAATTTCTCTATGTGAATAATGGAACTTGTTAAAGATTAAAAAGGAATCAGCCATTCGGTTGCCATGTCTCAAAGTGACTAATTGAATTCCAATATTATTCTAATAACCTTGGGCAAAATCATTTCACTTCTGAACTAAGAGGCATAAAAAGGACAACTGAGGAAAATATCCTTAGACTTCTTTAAGGCAACAAAGCAAATTTGTCCACAGCTTAAAGGAAGTTGGCCTAGGACTGATGAGGAATTTAAACCATATACAGATTGAATTCTTACAAAATATAATACAGATCATGGCTCTTTATGATAAAAAGTGCTATTAATTGAGCTTTCACTAGGTGAAAAAGTTTCCGTGGGGGGGTATAAATTAAACAATGAATGT
Source organism: Eschrichtius robustus (assembly GCF_028021215.1). Taxonomy (NCBI): domain Eukaryota; kingdom Metazoa; phylum Chordata; class Mammalia; order Artiodactyla; family Eschrichtiidae; genus Eschrichtius; species Eschrichtius robustus. Next base: position 66,970,644 of record NC_090828.1, read on the forward strand.
TTTCTCCAACGTAGAGATATTTATAGGCTTTGCTATTCAATTTCTTAAATCAGTAATGTGTCCTCATGGAAATAAGACCAAAGGGAGAAAAAAAAGAGAAGTGACAAGAAAGTATTCTTCAACTCCAAGAACAACTGGAATGAGGGCAAATCACTGGTAGTCCAGAAATAACTATGGGAAGTTTTTAGGGGTGTCAATCTTGTTAGGAAGGGAGTGGCTGTCAATTAAAATTGACTTTAGATAGAAGTGTACTGATTTTACTTTGTGTGCTCGGTTATTTGGGGTAGCTCTGCTGGAGATAAAGAGAAGGTTAAATTATCCCTGATTCCCACTTCAAGTCCTCTCCTGCGGAGGATGCTTTCAAAGCTTCTGTGGTCCTACTGCTAGGAATAGCTGGAGGAATTCCTAGGTTAGCATTTCTTAATGTGGGAGCTGGGGTCCATCTGCATCAGAAAGGAATTGGGACGATTTTGAGGAGTGGTAGTCCAGATGCATCCACAATTATGTAGTTCAGAAACAAGAAGCCCCGTGCAAGGAGCCAGATGGTTAAAGATAAAAGACCTTCAAGTATATTAATGTAAGCTGAAGGATCAGTGGAAATATTTCATATCTCTGGTCTCATAAACATATCCAGGGATTAAAAATATAAAAAATCATTTTTTTCATTCCAACCTTCACTAGGGAAGTCATTAAAGGATTCCTAAATTGCCTTTTGAAATTGAGATTTAGAAGCATCAAGTCAAAAGGTCATAAAGAGTACTAAGACTACCGTAGAGCTAACTGATCCACAGGAAAAAGCAGATCAGCAAGACTTGTTGGCAATCACCCAAATGCTTATAAGAACTCAAGGGTAAAATTTGGTGCAACTGGCCAAAGTATTTTACATGTTGCTATAAATTACCCTGGTGCCAGGAGACCATCAGTGTGGTCTCTACCCATCTGAGAACACCATGACAATCGTTGGACAGTAAGAGATGCTCAGAAGTATTTAATAAAAAAACTTAGGGACCGATGCAACTAACTTCATTAGCTGCTTGTGGAATATTAACAATGTAATTCTAAAAGTATGAATTCACAAATATTTATTGACTATTTTTTTCATGAAAAATACTGTCCTTGGTATTAAAATACAGTAAAGAAGACCAAGTCTCTGACTTTATGGAGCTCCTACGTTAATTGAGGCAAATTATATCTTTTATATATACATGTATGGTCTACACCGTAGAACTGGAGTGTTGAATTAGGCAGTGTGTAGAGACCCAAATTAAACAGCAGATGTACTTCCTGCCCTTGAGATGCACCCTTGAGATGTGTCCCAGCAGAATGCATGACAAAGAGGATGATCATGGATTATCGCAATAACTGGAATAACTATGGGAACAAAGGTGACAACATATTTTTGTGAGAAAAAAATGTGCCTTGTGATCTCTTTGTTAAAGAGCTTTAAGAGTCTAAATTTTTATGAGGGTAAGTGATAATTTTAAAAAATATTTCCAAAACTATCACAAAATATAGAAGAGGACTGTGAAAAATGATGTATCAAAAATAAATAATTTGCTTAGTGATAAGATGCTCTGGATAAAAATAAAATTGATAACATTGTTTCCTCAGGAATTCATGCTGAAAACAACTGCCAATAGGGTTGTTAGTTTTACAACAATTAAGTGAAATTAATAAAATGTTCTTAAGGAACAGTAAAATAACTTGTGTTCTGATTCCATCCACATTTCCTGGAGAGTTCCATAATAAACAAAACTATGAAAACTTTACAGGTCAGCATTAATGAACAATAAGGTAGTAGTAGGTGATTTTCATTAGGGGTAGATATAAAGTTATAATTTAAGAACAAGTAATTTAAATTTAAAATATGATGATGTTTGAACATCAGCTGCAACTCAGGAGGAGATTGATATCATTTTGGTTCCTAAAGAAATTAGTTCTTGTTGCCAAAAATGCCCACAAAACTACCTGTCTTCTAGAAGCATAATAAATGAGAAATTTTTAAAAGAAGTGTGCATTTATTTTATATAAAATTGCAGTTTTTCTACACTTGAAATGCCACAGTAATTACTGGTTATCACATATCAAGAAAGATGTAAAATAAACAGAAAATATCTGGAGAAAGGCAAGTCAAGTGATCATTGGAATTAATAGGTTTCAAATGAGTTTGACCATGAGATTTGGTAACTTGAAACATGTAAGACAAAAATGGAAAAAGGACATAATCCAAGCCTTTAAAATATTGGTTGTGGATAACGTAAAGAGAACTTCGTCACCAAATTGTAAGGCACCTTGAGCACTTGAGAGGGAGATCATTTCATGATCAATAAAAACAAGTAATTGTTTCCACTTCCTTTCCTCCCAAACATTCCACATTTTAATTACCCAACATGCATGGGAAATTCATGGTTTAGACTGGATTGGTTTCAAAATAATTTAAGGTTTATTTTTAAGATCTGAAAAACTTGGAGGAAGTGTATTTTATTTAATATTTAAATATGCAGAGCACAGCACAGTGATTGGCAAATAATAAGTGTTCAATAAATGTGGAAAAGTATAAACCCACAGCAAGAGAGGAATGGAGTTGGGAGAAAATGTTGAGAAGAAAGAAGAAAACAAAAAGGAATGAAAGAGAGAGAGCATGTACAAATCATGATAAATAATGATAAATTGATCTTGTCTTAGTATTGGCTATCCTTTAGAATTTTATAGAATAAGCATTTCAAACTCTATAAGCAATGCCAGCTTCTGGAACAAAGAGGTGAAATAAAGATCCTAGAAATAAACAAGTAACAACCTCGTGAACCAGACCTGAAACCACTATCTCCTTTGGGATTCATCTAGCTAATGATTCTCTGTTCTGAATGTTCTGAGAAGAATAAAAGTAGAGGAAAGCAAAATAGTGCCAAACTCCTTAATAGGAAACAATTTGGCCGGTGATAGTGAGAGAGAGCCCAACTAACATGGAAATATGCAATGCATCTCTAAGATCCCTGCTGATTTTTTGGTTAGGTATCAGAGCCAAGAAGTTGAAAGGATGCTTGCATTTATGGCTGGTGAAGACTACAGAGAAAGCCTTTACTAAAGTGTGAGTTGGCTTTCCCCCAAACATTACATTACCCTTGAATGGAAAATTGATCGGATGACATATGGTGATAACATCTGCCACCCATGGATAAAGCCGTAGTGCCATGTGGGTGGTAATGGAAGCTGTAATAGTGAGGGTGGAGAATTTAATGACAGCATGTAACACTGAGGAAAGTAACAGCAATCTGAAAGAAAGGAACAATTGCTGTAAATCTTAGTGAAGGGTACTACAGGACTATACATCCTATTCTTCTGTAGTCATCTCAGAGGGAATGATGGAAATGAAAGATGCTTTGTCATTTTATTCCCTCCAAGTTGATCTCAGCTGTAACCCCCAGGGAGGCATTTCTCCCAGATAGTGTTTGGGTAGGCACTCTTTCCTTATCAGTACATAGATATTTATTACAAATCTGGCATGATCACAGGAAGAAATTGTACCAATTCAGGGTTATTTATATATTTAAAAGACAAAAATGAGGGCCAACACATTACCTCTAAAGGTTTCTTAAAAATATATTATTTAAATATGAATTTCTGGGAAGCAAAAGAAAACAAGTAGCAAAATAATTAATAACCTTTCATAAATGATATATGTTCATTTGTTTTGTCCTACTCATACAGGAAGAAAAGATGTAGTACCTACAGCTGCACATTGCAAACAGAAGAGTTTTATTTGCAAAAAAGCAAAAAGAACAAGAAAAATTTTGCCATGGTTATATGATAATGTGAGGTTTGGCCAAAGTTTCCCATGGAATTCAAATATTTGAAATGGTAGCAGGTGCCTCGAGAGACTTGGCCAGTAAAACATTTTCAGGTGAATTTTCTGTTTCTCAAAATGGTCTTAAAAATCCTAATAGGGTTTTTTAAAGTGTTCTTGATTAGTTCAAAGGTAGTTCTATGTTTCCTTAAATTTCGAAGAATAACATTTGGTTTTCCTCTTTCCTCAAGTAATAGAATCCAGCAGCTGGTTCACAGAGCAGCTCTGACACTCAGCAGACCCTAAACTGACTCCTTAGGGCAATCCATGGGGGGAATGGAATGCCAGGGCCATTTTTTTCATCCAGTTTAAACTTTTTTATTCATTTTAAACCAGTCCAGGTGAAATCACTGCATTTCCTTACCACTCACACACACACACAGAATTCTGAAGTGTTTTCACTCTCCCAGTTTTTCTCCCCGTCTCCATTTGCAGGAACAAAAATGACATCAAGATTTTAAGTTCTGATCTTACCAAAGAGGAGGCTGTAACGTTGAGACAGGAGGGAAGGCGGCAGGGCACAATCGTTAAGAGAATGACACAGCCGTTGAGAAAAACAGGACATGACAAAAACGGGTTAGAACCTACTAGCCTCAAGATGGCGGAAGATTTGACTTCCCTAGACCCTGACCCTCATTATGCACTCATTGCAATAAATTAGCATATGCTAAATGACACACCCACAAGCACCATGACAGTTCCAAGGCTGACCAAAAAAGGCCAAAAACTGGGTGGTGGCCCAATTCCTGGAAATCCCCGCCCCTTCTCCAAACTAGTTAGAATATTCCTCCCACTCATTAGCATATGAAAATACTCAGCCCATAAAAACTAACCACCCCATATTTCCCACTCTTGCCTTCCGAAACAGACTGCATTCTGCCTATGGAATGTGTATCTATCTAAATAAACTCGCTTTCGCTTTACTACGGCTCGCTCTTTAATTCTTTCCTGCGCAAAGCCAGGGACCCTCACTTGGCAGCTCCTCCCAGGAACTCACCCGAGATCACACCCCTTTCTCCTGCAACAACGTGATTGCTATTATTTTTGTTATTGTTATTATTATTTTCTGATAAAGATCAGTCTGCAGTTGTGAACTTATTTGAAGCAAAGGATTAAGAATAAACGTAAGTTTATAAAAGGATAAAAATGAATAATATTTTATGATATTTTTGTCACCTAAATATTTGAAGCAAATAACATTCAGAGGCATATATAATTAGCTTTAAAATGTCTCAGCATCCTACCTTTGTTTTGTGAATTTCAGGAAAAATTCTTCTGGATTAAGGTACATACACTCGCTTCAAGAGGAATAACAGAAGTTAAAATGTTCAAAGGTCTCTCAGATAAAAGAACTAGATATACCAGAGAAATCGTAGAGAAAACAGGAATAAAGGTAACTGTTGGCTAGTTGTGAAGATAAAAACACACCTTAAAATCATGGCAACAGGGTATAAATAAGCAAAGTCCTAGGCCATTATCAGTCTCCTGACCCTCCACCTGACATGGATCCCAGACTAACCTCTTGGTCCTCTTTGCTTTTGCCATACTCATCTGGTTCAAACAACTATAAAAAGGGGTCTTTACCCTGCCTCTAACTTCTAGGCCTTTCCTTAAGGTAGGTTACCAAATGACTGTGCATGTTAAATATGGGCATTTTATGAGATCCTTAGTTCTAGATTCCTTCCTTTTCCCATTCCCTTCACTTCCACTAGGAGGGTCCTGATATAATAAATCTGTCCATAGTTAGACAACACTCCTCATTTTTCTTTATTAATGTTTCTATCTGTGTACCTTCTTCCAACCAAAACAGGATCTTGGATTGGAAATTCTGAGAGTTCCTCTGGAAAACCTGATTAAAAAAATCTTTTTTCTTCAGTCTGCCAAGGCATACATTTTATGAGCTTCCTAGATAATTGGGCCTGAGAAATAACTTTTTTGGCAAAGAGTAAATTGGTCTCAGGCCAATACTGGGCCTCTAGGAAAGGTTGCTTAAAAAGGAAATTCCAAGAGAGTTATAATGTCGGAGTGGCCTGTGACCAAATAAGCATGTTCCCCTTTTAAACGCCATTATTAGCATCGAAAAATATGTATTTTTCTACAGATGAAAACACTATTATGTCATGGTTTCCTCCTGTTTTAAGGCTTCGAGCTCAAATTATGGAAGGAGGAAAAAACTCCATTTTCATGAGATGTTGCCCAGTGTATTCCATCCTCTACTTTAAATTCTGATGTGTGAAACAAACATTCATACCCAGATAGCTCCCTAGTTACCACGCAGGTGCAGCTGCCAAACATAGCACGATTGCAACCAGTTTTGACACCAGCCATTTGTGCTTGAAGAAATGTCTGATTTTTTGCTTCCCTCACATGGTTTCCCACTCCTGTAGCAAGCAGGGGCTTTTATTGTAGCACTCATTTGGGGTCAAACTACATCCATTTTTGGGAACCCACCAACACAAATGTTAATGATATGCAGAGCTGGCCTTTCCTAAGATGGCATTGCATCAGCCAAACTTCATTTCCTGGGGACGTTGCTAAGACAATTCATAACTCTTGCCAAATTTCATTAATGTGCTGAGTAGACCTGACGTTATCATATGGGTGTTTGTCAAGAGCCAAATCTCTGTACATACATATTGATCATCTCCTTTTGGTGTGTTTTTCCTGACTACTAATTTCCATAAAAATAGAAAGTTTGAGGAGTCTCAACAATGTGTATTCCCTTTCAACAATATCCATCACAATATTTTTATGTACTTTCTCACATGAAAGTCAAATAACTCACCATTCCCAAGAAACAGCCTCATGACTTAAGGCAGACTCTGCGTCCTCTGCTGGTCTTGGGTCCTCAGTTGTTATAGGTCATAAAATCTACCTCTGTGAAAAACAGATTTCTTTTCAAAAGTTGGCAAACTGGACACTTCCACCTCCATGTGTCTCACAAGCTGCATACCTGTCCTGGCTGATCACTTGCTGTGGCTTTTGTTTGTTTTCTGGAATTTCAAGTTTATCAGTACTTTGTAATTATGGAATATTCTCTCATTTCCATGCATCCATACATTTTATTTCCTCTGCTCTCTTCCATTGAAAAACATGGCAAGATTCCACTTAGCTGTAGAGCCTCAGACCAAATATTGCCTGGTTTACAGCTTTTCCCATTTCTTTCAGGGAGACTTGGGCAGTCTGTTTTCCCTCTGTCCTCATCTCCATTATAGAAATGCTCTTTTGTGTGGTAATGGTTTGTTTCATGCCTGATTCATGCAAGGTGGGCATATATGGCTGTCAAATATTTTTTGAATTTGACTCACTGGGAAAAAAAAAAAAGACTTTTGTTAAAACAAGTATCCTACTTATGCCCAGATTCCAACGTAGAAAAAAAAAAAACACACACACACAACAATAAAGTGCCTCCTTTTAAGAAAATCTGGGAAGTGGAATAACGTACACATTTTCCATGGATAGGCCTCATCGTGTTTGTTATGGACTGAAAGTTTGTGTCTCCCCCAAATTCATATGTTGAAATTTTAACCATTTAATTCAGTAGATGGGGCCTTTGAAAGGTGATTAGGTCATGAGGGTGGAGCCCTTATGAATAGGATTATTTCCCTAATAAAAGAGAACTCAGAGAGCTCTCTTGTTCCTTGCACCAGGAAGCAGGCTCTCAGCAGACACTGAATCTGCTTGTGCCTTGATCTTGGACTTCCCAGCCTCCAGAACTGTGGGAAATAATTTTTTGTTGCTGTCTATAAGCCACCCAGTCTGTAGTATTCGGTTATACTAGTCTGAATGCACTAAGACAAAAGCTTATACTATAACATATATTAACCTTCAGGTAATATTTTTTAAATTATAGGCCAAAAATATTACTAATGCAAACACTGGACATTCCAGATGAGTGAGGTTAGCCAAAAATTTTACAACCAACTAAATATGTAATGAAGATAAGCTAAAAGTAATTAAAATTTAAAAGTAATAAATAACTTCAAATAAAAATCTCAGACAACTCGACATACTTATAACAAAATCTTCACAAAAACTGAAGAAGTTTCAAATATGTCTTTGTGCTTATGTGCAGTAGGATTGCAAAACTGCCAAGTGTTTTGAGGTAAATAGAACTTTTGGAAGCTTAAAATTACTGAGCGGATTCTCAAAGCGCCCAGGAAAAGGACAAACATTCCTAACATTGCGTATGGTCCAGCACAATCTGGCTTCTAATACTTCACAGATTTCATTAGATTTCATGCCAGTTCCTCCTGGCTAGAGGTGTCCCAGCCATTTTGGATTTCCTTTAATTTCCTCTGCCTCACAGTCTTGTCCTCTGTCTATGAATACTTCACTTAACCTCTAACGGCTTTTCCATTACACGCACCGATTTAAAGCTTGCTAATACTTCAGAAAGAAGCTCAAATCTAACTTATTCAGAGATGTTTTCTCTCACCCTGTCAGATTATATCTTGTTCCCCATGGTAGTTTTGTTCTAATGTCCTGTATTTGCACTTCCGAGTGCCTATTACTATTTGTGTTTATATATTTGTATGATGATTTAGTTAGTATCTGTCTCCCTAATTAGACTGTAAGCTCCATGAGGTCAGGGGAGGTGTTTGATTTGCTCATCATTCAATCCCCAACATCTAGTACAATGTAACTAAAGCATGGGCTCCAGATCCGGACCCTGATTCCAGTCCTGGCTCTATGATGTAAACCTCCCTAAGCTTTAGTTTCTTCTTTTGTATAATGGGTTTAATAATAATACCTTCTTTGTAGGGTTTTTTTGTGTATATTTAAAGATACAATATTTGTATTTATTTATACATACGTATATTTAGTACAGTGCATGTAACATTAGTAAATAAATGCTAGATATTTTTAAAATAAATATTTGCTGAAAGGATATGTAATAAAAATCGATATAGAGACTTCAGTACATGTTAGTAGTGTGCCGATTTTAGTTTATGGATACTCAATTTAAGGAACTCTTGATAACTCAGTTCTGAGTTTGAAATCTGACCCTTGGGTATATATGAAAGGGAAAACCCATGGAAGTTTCTATCATTTTTCCACCAGATGGAAGGAAACAGGTTAGCATATAGCTTAGCCCTGGAAGCTTCTTAAAGGCAGAAACTAGGGAATTCTCTGGCAGTCTAGTGGTTAAGACTCTGCACTTCCACTGCAGGGGGCACGGGTTGAATCCCTGGTCAGGAAATAAGATCCCACATGCCGTGCAGCCAAAAGAAAAAAAAATCCTATTAAAGGCAGAAACTTTTATTCATCATCAGGTCTTCATTGTTTAGCACTGTGCCAGATGTGTAAAAAGGTGTTCCAAAATATAATTGAATAAATCACACTACTTCATATCGACTTACATTCGGGTCCAAGACCAAATGTATAGTTTTATTTCTATCAGTTTATCTCGATTTATAGGAAATGGGAGATTTGTTCAATGAGGGTAAGTCGGTAAAAGGGGTTATTGTATCGACTACTTCAATAACTTAAAACAAATCCTCCTAAACTTTGAACTGATGAAACAGTCTAAATGCTTACATTCTTTTCAAAGTTCACAGAAAGGCAAAAACTAGTAAACCACATGAATCAGTTACAATGGGCAGCAAACTGAATATGAGGTGTACATTGAATATAATACTGTATTCTGAAAACAGATTTTCTTTTTCCAGAAATGAGAGTAAACACACCTAATAGGAAGAACTTAATAACAGAAGTGTACACTTAATCACACAAGCAGTATCTGGTGCATATTAAGCAGTCCATGAAGACCCACTGAGTAAAGGAACAGAATGTGTTTATTTTGACCTCTCTTTTAAAATGTTTAGGTCTTGATGTTACAGCAGTAGTGAACAGTAACACAGCTTGAGCAAGTACAGCCCTAAAGAGTAAAACAGCGTGAGCACAATTTGCACAGTACCCAAGGTAAAAGCAGACACGTTTAGCACAGAAAGCATAGTTGAAAGTCGCCACCTACTAACTTCTTCTGGAATCATTCAGACAAGCCCACTTAGGGAAAAAAGAAAGAAAAAGAAAGAAAGAAAATGTCTGGCATTAGAAGTGCAAGGCTTGCAAATAAAGATTAACCAATTCCCACCTAGCTGGGTTTTTTCCTTATTGTTTTTATAGGGCGGGAGACTGAGAAACAAAAAACTGAATTTTGTACGTATACAAAATCATGTACATGTACACAGATATACCAAGCACACATATTTGTTTCTGTGCTAAGTCAAGATCAGTGGTGTTTTCTATTTAGTAGTATGCCTGAGAAAGAAACCATTTCTGATAAAGGTAATACAAGGATCGATACAGCATTCCTTGAACACAGTATCTTTTTGAGGAAACTTAAATAGTGTGAGGGAGTGGGGAGCGTGTATCCTAGTGAGAAGGGATAGAAGTTTTCTTGCTTTATTCCTTCACTTGCTGGGTAGATGCAGACAAAGCTATAAGGCTTGACCAGGCTATCTAAACAGCTCTGTCAAAGAAAAGCAACCACTTTCCTATTACTACTTGACTATTATGGAAAGTGTATAGAGAGTGAGCTGTCGGAGCATCACGTCATTATTTTCTTTCAAAAACCAAACAACGTATTCCATAAGCACATGGTGGATATCAACAGAAACTGAAATCATATATTCATAACCCAACAGAACTTATTTCATTTTGGGCCTAATGACTTCATTAGTTTGCCAGGTAGGAAAGAATTAAAAGAGAGAGGGAATAAAATCAGAGGAAGACAAAAATTATAAGAATGTACAGTGCTTAGAATAAACAGATCAAAAGCATATTGATATTCCATTGTATATATGTACCACATCTTCTTTATCCATTCATCTGTCGATGGACACTTAGCCATGAAAAGAAACGAAACTGAGTTATTTGTAGTTAGGTGGATGGACCTAGAGACTGTCATACAGGGTGAAGTAAGTCAGAAAGAGAAAAACAAATACCGTATGCTAGCACATGTACATGGAATCTAAAAAAAAAAAAAAAATGGTTCTGATGATAACCTAGGGACAGGACAGGAATAAAGACACAGACGTAGAGAATGGACTTGAGGACACGGGGAGTGGGAAGGGTAAGCTGGGACAAAGTGAGAGAGTGGCATGGATATATATACACTACCAAATGTAAAATAGATAGCTAGTGGGAAGCAGCCGCATAGCACAGGAATATCAGCTTGGTGCTTTGTGACCACCTAGAGGGGTGGGATAGGGAGGGTGGGAGGGAGGGAGACGCAAGAGGGTGGGGGATATGGGGATGTATGTATGCATATAGCTGATACACTTTGTTGTGCAGCAGAAACTAACACAACATTGTAAAGCAATTATACTTCAATAAAGATGTTAAAAAAAAAAAGTATATTGATAAAAGCCATATGGAAATACTAGCAGGAAGCATGGTTTCCTCATAATTGTTCAGTTCAATAAAATATGTTTAATCGTTTTACAGAGTTAAACATGTATTATTTACTCATTCATTCAACTGACATGAAGAATCATGGATTATATTTCTGAAAAAGAGGAAGTTTCATTTATAAAACAGAAAATAAACTCCTGGTGCTTTTATGGACCAGGAACTTTAAAAGCATGCTCTCATTTAATTCCAATGACACATCAAGGTAGATATCATGACCTCCAATTTACAGGTGGAAAAATGAGATCAGAGAAATTAAATAAATGGCATGAACCAACCCAGTAAGGAATAAGAACACAGAAACATCTGGTCTCAAGAATATATCACTAACATCTTTGAAAACCTTGAAATCTATAAAGTCTCTTGCCAGTAAATGACATACACACAATATTTTGTACACAATATGTGTCCGCTGATCCCCCCCCAGCTCCACACACAGTCAGATAAGAAACCTGTGCCATTTCAGGCTTCATAGGAGTGAATACTCACATCGAGTAAGTCACCATTTTTCTTCCTTAGAATTGAAAACTTAGTGGTAAATATAGATATTCATATCAAGTACTTGGATAAAGATGGCTTACTCTAAGATTTTTTTTTTTGAAGTTTGAACAATTATTTCAAAGGAAAATATTAAAATGGTTTCAGTAAGATTTGGTAATGTCATACCCATTAATATAAAACATGGGAAAAATACATTAAGGCTCACCTCTTTTTTCAACATATTGGATCTCAAGCCTATAGTATCAATGTTCGACTATATGGAACTTAATAAATAGTAGAATACTATTATGCCATTTAAGTGATTATATATTCACAGTAACAAATGTATTTATTGACATGAAAAGAATTCATAATATGTACTTTATGAGTCAGCTCTTTAGTGCCTGTATATGTGTGTGTATAAGAAGAATTTTAGAAGGATGTATCAAAATGTTTGTAATTTTATTTTTGAAGGCAAGATCATGTCATGTAGGTTTTTTTCCCTTTTTCTTTTGCTTATTTGCATTTTACAATTTCTATAGAGTAAATATACACTATATACAATTACATAATAAGTTAGCATAGTACATCATCACTCAAATGTCAAAACTTCACGGATATTAAAAATCATTTGGTTAAAGCCAGAAGTTCCTTGTATGACTTGGAATCATTTCAACACACAGATACTCCATTAGGTTGGAGGAGAAATAAAATTTTTTTGCCAGGAAACTGAAGGCGCCTTTCCTGCTACTGTGCTCTGCTAAAAAAAAAAAACCTTAATCCTGACTCAAGAGTGGGGTGACACCTAGTGAAATGTTTCTGCAGACAATTGCCGGGTTATCTCCTCTATGGCTCCCTCTCCTGCCTCTTTTCTTTCAGTACACAGTCCTCAATAACTGTTCTTTTACAAAGCATGCATGTTTCCTCAATATAGAGAAGGAAATATTTGAGTCATGCATATGCATATAAGAGATTCCTCATTTTGTGGACCTTGGCAAGAGAGAGCTGTTCAGTTTGCCATGTAAATAACACACACTCTTTTCTGTGGAAAACAATGGTAGACCTTCAGACTTTGGATCATGATTCATGTAGCTTCTCATCTGTTAGTAGTTAATAAGATGACTCCATATTTGCTAAGGCTTAGGACAGGCAGGAAGTCAGTGTCTACAGTCAATCAGCAGGTCACAGACCAACTCTCCCATCACCAACAAGCTTGAGTTTTGGAGAACAGACAACTGTCCCTGTGGAGTGCCCACAGAGGCAAAACCAAGTACCTTAATCCTTGGGTCAAGACAGATAAATTAGTGATCAGTACTGAAGTTCAAGACTGGACTAGCACGACCTGCGACTGAATGCTAAGCTATAGATTAGTGAGATGGAAACTGTTGTCTAAAGTCAGGATTCGTCCTAAAGAACAGGGTAGATAGTGGTCAAGTGAGAAAAATATTGCAGGCAGAGCTCGGCATTATATGAAATGGTCCTCTGTAATGCTCTTACATAATTGTCTAGTCCCTTTACACCTTAATTTAAAAATTATCAGGATCCGATTTAAAGGCTTTCCATGGGATAAATTATTGATATAAGTTTGAGATCATGACTCTTCTGGGTTTTAGAGAAACTTAAACAACCTTGGCCAACCGTAAGCTGAGATTTGAGCACTAGATATTGTGTGGCATCATTCTTGTACTAAAAAAAACTGAGATCCACTAAAGTACACAATTCAGAGGGTAGAATGGGGCTGGGAAGTGGTAAAAGAGCAAAGGGTTGGAGTCACATGACAAAGCTCGCTTGTCATCCTAAAGAAGCGTTATCATATGTTATCAATATTTGCCCTAAAACATAAGGTTGGCTAAAGATCCTATAACACTGGAGGTTCAGATTCAGATTCTAGTCAATAAATATCAAAAGAGTAGAACAAACAGCTTGCACACTTGCATAAAAATAGACAGTAAACCATCATACTCAAAAATCTGGAAATTAAATAAAATTGCCTTAAAGCAAACTGAAGGTACCAGTATGTACCCATTAAACTAGCAAAAGCAGTGAAGACCCATTGGTGACAGGTTAGGGTGAAAAAGGTACACATATATTTTAAGTGACGTTGTAAATTGGTTCAGATTTCTGCAGAGCCATTTGTGACAAAAGCTATACAATGCTTTCTTTCCTTTGACTTAGTAATTGCACTTTGGGGAATATACTCCCAGAAAATAATCTAAAAGCAAACAAGTAATTTTTTCCAAGTTGTTCATGCAAAGCTGTTTATGAAAAGGAAACTTTGAAAATAACTCAAATGTCCAACAATAAGCGATAGTCCAAGGAAACTAGTGTTTAATACCATAGAATGCTAGCTGGCCTGTTAAGTTGTATGGACTACCTTAATACAGGCCCATCTTTATAGCAAATAATTAAGTGAAGTAAGAACAAGATCTATATGTGAAATTTGGTTAGAATCATATAAATACATATGCGTGTGCATGAAGGGCCATCAGAAGAGACTGAAGTGAGAGGAGGGAGTGAATTCAGATTTCTTGATATATTGAGGACTTCTGTATTTCCATAATTCCAAGATATTTACAGAATTCATATCTTTTAATCTCAGATCAATCTTATGAGGCAGATATTATTTATCCAATTCCTACTCAAGAAATCAATTGAGTAGCTTGTCCACAGTCACACTGATGGACAAGTGACAAAGTTGGAATTTGAATACTGTCTGGGATTTCAAAATCCATGGCTTTTCAGTACATCATGTAGAACACATTCTTCTGAAGTTCTTTTTAAAAAACACTAATCTCATCACATGACCCTCCAAGGTGGATTGATTGGTTGAATAATTTTGAAAACATGTTAAAATATATCCTCCTAAAGTTAATTGGCATAAGCTTTTGAATTTTTGGAGCAATTAAGCCAGTTTGCATTTACTTAAGACAGCATTTCCCAATCTAGTAAATTCTGTGTGTGTGTGTGTGTGTGTGTGTGTGTGTGTGTGTGTGTGTGTTTACATTGGTACATGAGTGTATGGGCAACTGCTAACAAACCATAGAACCCTAGGTCTGCAGAACACAGTTTCGGAAATACCGATTTAAAGTTTTGTGTTCACTAGATATATCCTTTTGACGTTAAGTATTAAAACTTAAAATATTAAAATTTATAAAAGTTGGTTATCTGTACTGTGTGAATCTCTATCTGTAGGCTCTCAGAGGATTAAATGTAAATTAGGGAATTACTCAGAGCTTAAACGGAAATAAATGTATATATCCATATTTTCTCTCTTTCTTAAAGTGGTAAGTGGCAACTCTAAATATTGGCACAGAAAATTACTAAGGAATCTTTTAACAGAAGCAAGTTTGTGGCAATTTGTCCTAGTTATCCTGTAGGTAAGGATAATAAGAATTTCGATGTTCTGAAGGTCCAAATATTAACTGTCAGAGTGGATATTTAGGAAGAAGTAGAAGGTGAGGATTCTGAGTCCATAAGATGGCATGCACTGACCCAGCACCTTGGGAGATGATTGTGTTGATGAACTTAAATAAACTAACACTAAGAGCTGTAACCCTCTGAGGTCAAGTCTGGTCAGGAATGAACTTCTCACCACTGAGTGTGATTCAGAGGATTGATGTTTTTCCCAAACCCATCACTTTAAGGCCTGTGCCAGTGGCCATACTAGAGCATTCAGCCTCCCTCTTTGCCCCTTACCTTGTGTTTAAGAATTGCTTTGACAACCAGCCAGCTCTTAAACTAAACCATCACAGACATCACAGATAGATGGCTGGCTGGGATATTTGGTTAAATACATAATCTCCATCAGCCTTTCATGACTCTATAACTTCTTGTATTGCAAATAAACATATGTTCTAGGTAAAACAAGTGATTTGTTTTGCAAATGTAACTTTAAGACAGGTTTCAAATGACTATTCTCCTCCCTGCCAGCCAGAGTTCAGCCTTCTATGCAGAATTCTGGTGCTCTCTGGAATGCTCTTACATTTTCTGTTAGGTGGACTCTACTACAACCTTGTCCCTGAGCATGTCCAGCAAGTGGTGCTTCGTTCTGTCAATGTCCTAATCTCCTCTACTGCTTTGAGTCCCCAGAGAACTAAAAGGACTTTAGTCTTATTGACACAAGCCACTTTATCTGGAAACTGCCGTGCGGGCCAGGGAAATAGACACTGATAGGGAATCATGAACTCAATCAGCTTTGGCACTTAAGATGCAATTAACTAAGGCTCTCGGTTCCCTCTTCAGTAGTCAGCACATCACTATGGGACTGAGATGGATTTGTCCCTCCTCTTTAGTTACTGATGCTGGACATCCTGGGATGCATGACAAGGACTGATATGAGCACTTAGAGGAGAATTTACCTACTTCTGGACCCCTTGTTATTTCCACCATGTATCAGTACCACTGGAGATGGTACTTATCTCAGTGGAGCTGCACTGGGATAAGATATCTGTATGCTCACCTCCCAGATCAATTCAATCATAATTCTTTGTTGGGCACTGGTTTTTTTTTGTTTTTTTTTTTAAGTTTCCTGGATGATCTGGGCTGAGGAACACTGACGTAGAGTCTTTTTATTAAACATTTGAAGTGTGCTTTGTGATGTATTTTGTGATTTAGGCCTTTCTTAATCTTTGCAGCCATACTCTCATCTTCAGATTTTAACCATTTCTGGTCTGGTTGATCCTGTTTCCAATCTTGGGTAGTTTGTGAGACAAGGAGCAATGCATGATGGGCCATTTTAATATAAAATCTCTTCGGTGGACAAAATTTTATCTAAGGATGTAGAAACCTTACTTTTTATAAGGAAGGTCTGGTTGATTTTACCAATGGTCTATTGGAATTTTCTTGAGACTTTAGGGAAAAAACACTTTAAATGCAGAAAACAAAATGCAATGTAATAATATAAATGCAGGGAGAGAGATTATTCTTGCAATTTTGGTAGATAATTTTCTCTTTCTCTAAATTACAAATCCTAAATCCTAAAGCATTCATCAAAATAATAATCTAATAGAAGTAATATAAAATATATCAATTTCCTTGCATTAGCGAAACTTTAACTGAAATTCAGAGACTGCTATGTTATTCTGCACAAAAGAACTTGGAGTTATTTTTAAAATGCAGTGAACACAAATTAAGCATTATTACTCTATCTTGCCTCTCAGATGTTGGGCCATATCACCTACTCAAACAAAGCCTTGTTGCCACTTTCTAATCCACAAAACAAATGCCTTCTTGCTTCCATGATCAAAGATATACAACAGTTTCCGGACACTCCATCCCCACAGAGTACATGCTTGCAAACTTCCTTCCTGACTTGCTTAGAAAATATCTCTATCAAGGCACCAACACTTATGGTTGATGAGCTGAAGTTTCTGTCTAAGATCCAGGATGGTCTTAAGGCAAGTTTTCATATTAGTCTGAACTTTAGTTTCCTCAGCTATGAAACGAGTTTGGTCTAACCACATTTTGCGACCTCGTAGCTCATGGACTAATTTTGGCCTGAGGATATGTTTTATTGGACAAAAAGTACTTTTTTTGTGTGCATCAGTTGCCAGCATTTAAAAGAGAGGGTGTTACTGGACAGCTACATGTTAAAAAAAAAAAACTAGAAAATTTTCTCACACCATATACAAATATAAACTCAAAATGGACTAAAGACTTAAATGTAAGACCTGAAACCATAAAATTCCAATAAAAAAAATAGGCAGTATAGTCTTTGACATCAGTCTTAGCAATATTTATTTGGATCTGTCTCATCAGCGAAGGCAAGAAAAGCAAAAATAAACAAATGGGACCTAATTAAACTTCAAAGCTTTTTCACAGTAAAGGAAACCATCAATAAAATCAAAAGGGAATTTCCTCCATTTCTACAGAATGGAAGAAGATATTTCCAAATGATATGTCTGATACGGGGTTAATATCCAAAACATATAAAGAACTCATACAACCCAATATCAAAGAAACCACCCAATTAATAAGTGGCAGAGGACCTGAATAGGTATTTTTCCAAAGAAGACATACAGATGGCCAACAGGCACATGAAAAGATGCTCAACATCACTAATCATCAGGGAAATGCAAATCAAAACCACAGTGAAATATTACCTTCCACCTGTCAGAATGGTTATTGTCAAAAGGACAAGAAATAACAAGTCTTGGTGAGGTTATGGAAAAAAGGGGACCAATGTATATTGGTATAGCCACTATGGAAAACAGTATGAAGTTTCCTCAAAAACCTAAAAATAGAACTAACCATACAATCTAGCAATTCAACTCCTGGATATTTACCCAAAAAGTGAAAACAGTAACTTGAAAAGATATATATGTACTTCTATGTTCATAGCAGCATTATTTATAATAGCCAAACTATGGAAGCAACCTAAGTGCCCATCAATAAATAAATGGATAAAGAAGATATGGTGTATATGTACATATATAAAATAGAATATTACTTTGCCATAAAAAAGAATGAAATCTTGCCATTTGTGACAACATGGATGGACCTGGAGGGTATTATGCTTAGTGAAATAAGTCAGACAGAGGAAGACAAATACTGTATGTTTTCACATATATGTGGAATCTGAAAAACAAAACAAGGAACAGATATAACAAAACAGAAACAGACTCACAGATACAGAGAACAAACTAGTGGTTATCATAGGGGAAAGCAGTGGGGGAAGGGACAAAATAGGTGAAGGGGATTAAGAGGTACAAACTGCCAATTATAAAATAAATGAGCAACAGGGATATAATGTACAGCACAAGGAATATAGCCAATATTTTATAAAAACCTTGTATGGTATGTAATCTACAAAAATATCGAATCACTATGTTGTACCCCTGAAACTAATACAATATTGTAGGTCAACAATACTTCAATTTTTTTTTTAAGTTTAAAAAAATAAAATTAAAATTGGGATGTTTATATAAAAATCCATTTTTGAATTTTCTTGAAGGAATTGGCAGAGCTGGCCTACATTCTCTCTTGGCAATAACCGCCTGGAGCTGAATATTCACTACCTCCTTTGGACGGGGCTTGTGTTTTCCAAGACAACACAGTCCTTGGCAAGCCCACTGCACCCATTGCCCAGCTCCAGGGGGCACTGGAGATTGTAACCTAATAGTCTCTTAGGTCCCTTTCAGCTCTGAAATCCTATGATTCTTCTTTTCCTAAAAGACCAACCCATAGAGGAGAGGATGAGAGGTGGGTGGAAAGGAATTGAACAGGATGAGGAGAAAGGGGAGTCTTTTCTTCCACTTCCTGATTGGGTGTGGATGTATAATTTCTCTAGAATAAACAGACTTCATCACTTCAAAAATTTTATCCATAATTTCAGAGGGGCTGGAGGGTGAGAAAAACATACAAACACCACTGTTGTGTTTACCAGGTGATGTAGAACTGAGAGGAACATCAAGGCAGAAAGGTAGCTACTGAATTTCACTTTTGTTGTTATTTTAAAGCAAAGTTTCCTTTCAGATTATGAAAATAATATTAATTTTAGAATCTGGAAATTTCAGAAATCTAGAAAGCAATACCAGATTGACATTCATTCAACTGAAATCTACAGGAGGATAAAATATTTTATTTCAATTGATTATAACAAGGATTTATTGTGCACCTATGTTTGTGGTAGGTACTACAAGGGATACAAAGATAAACCAAAGAAATAATACTGAACTTTAGGAAGCACATAATCTACAAGGAGGAAAGAATAAAAATACACACACCACTGATGCATTGCAATAAGATACAACTGGTAGAAGAAAAATACCAAATATAATTATTTCAAGGTCTATATTTCAGAGAAAGTTGCCAATGAAAGAATATAAAGACTTTTTTATTTTCCAGGACAAAGAAAAAAGAAAATATTTTCAAATTTTCATTGAGTTATAACCAAATCAAAAAATAAAGAATCAATTAAAATGGAATAATTACCTATCAATGTAATGCATATACATGATTATATTTAATCAAAAATATTTCAAGGCAAAAACTTTTAAAGTATTGCAAAAACAAGTAGAAAATAGAGCCCATCCCTAATTACTTTTGTAGTAGAAGAAATGCAGTTATATTTCACAGTTTACTGAATGAACATTATACTTTGACCCTGACTTCATGAGACCTAGAACTGAAAGTAATTACCATAAATTAAAATACCTCTGTTTGAAAGATTTTCATTCTCATATAGGTCATAAACCAACCAGAACAGGTTTTCAGTATGTTATGAATAATAATCGAGAGAAAAATTGTCATGTCCAGACATACATTGGTAGAAAAAAAAAACAAAATCTGTCTCCTGATTTAATTTAAAAATAATTGGTTCATTTTTCAAAGGACCTTAATTCTGAAAATGTTTTGCCATAGCATTTTTGTGTATGTAAAACCTAATGATACCCTAGATAACAAGTTCCCTAATGAAATTACCAACAATTAGATGCTACATATATTGCTTTCAAGTCTACAATGTTATTAAATTATCATTGCTTTGCAAATTAATACTTGCTTTCATTTCGTAGAATGACCAAGGGGAAAATAGTTTCAAAATGAGTATAAAACAGTAACTATGAATCACCAAAATTTGTGGCTTTTTTTCCTTAGAGTCATTTTCTCCTACATGAAAAATATGGTTTATAAGAATAAGAAAACATTTCTCCCAGCTTTTTATAGTTTTAAAGACTGATATGTTTACCGCAGGCTCTTTATTTGTCTAGAAAATTTAGTGGAAACAGCATACAGTCCACTGAATAAAGCATGTATAATAAATGTGATTGCACAGATTTACTGCTGATTTATCAAATGTACAGTTGTCAACTAAATCAATTCATTTGATGGATCAACATTTTCATTACTAAGGAAAAAACATACACCTCTGAGCTGTATACTATTCTCTGCAGACCAAAAACCGTGGTTGTCATGGCAACTGCAAACCTTGCAGAGTCTGTCATGACCCAGTAACAGTATAATGGAAAACATCTGCTGGGAAATCACAGACTAGCACAAGGTCTTTGGGAGGAAGTATTTGTGAGAACTTAACCTTAAAACATTTCCTCAATTCTGATCTCAGACTCCTCCAACACAATATTTAAAATGGTGCTATTCTTGCCAATCTTTGCAGCACATAACTTAAGGGAAACATAGAGAGAATGCATGAGGTTTTATTCATTGTCAATAATACAACTTTTAAGAAATTAATTCAGTTTTTAAATAGGAAATTATTATAAAGTCCCTCCCCACCAAGCAATGGGACAGGTAATTTTCATGATTTGACCTCAACCAGTAGTCTCCTACTTACGTGTGCATCAGAATTACATTCAGGGGTCCTTGCAGCACAGAGTGCTCAGCCCCACCCCAAAGTTTCTGATTCAGTGGGTTGGGATGGGGTCTGAGAATTTGTATTTCTAAAGTTTCCAAGTCATGCTGTTGCTGCTGGTCTGGGATCCTCACTTTGAGAACCACAGATCTAAACTAAGATGCTCAAAGAACTCTAAAAGCTTGTTAGCAAATTGAATCTTGAGAGGATTAAGAAAAATGTCAGTTCTTATTACAATGCTCACTTCAGTGATATAGACTGCAGTGGTTTCTGTACTGGGTCCTGCATGAGAGATCACTTTAAAAATACAAAAGTCCGGGTCCTACTCTTAGAGATTTGGTTTTAGTTGCTCTTGGATGGAATCCAGTGTCTGGATATTTTTAACAAGTATCCCAAGTTAATTCTGATATCAGCCTGTTTTTCTACTTTGCTTGGGAATCACTGATTCAAGACAAGTTGTCACTTTGTTGTGTAAAGTGGTGACCTGTAAAGCTTGTTTTAAAACTCTGATCATTGCCCCAGTAGGTCTGGATGGGACTCAGGAATTGAAATTTTATCAAGCATCACCAGGACTTGGTGAAGTTGATGACCAACATCAGTCTTCAAAGTGAATTGTTCAAGACGTCTATTGAAGATGGGGAAAGAAAAAACTAAAAATATTTTATTTTATTTACTTTTTTTAATTTTTTTTTAATTTGAGAGCTAAGAAAGGCATTAGGCTTTACTCATACTGTGGCCCTCACAGTGAGCCCATCAGCAGGGGCAGTCATGGGTCACCTACTGTGGTAGGGAGAGTGGGTCTTTAGAATGGAGGAGGGGTTGACAGAAACATTCTCATTCAAACATTATTACAACACAAAGCATTTCACTGGGACTCATTTAGGTGGATGTATGGATTTTCCCCCCTGATTTTCACTGGCCTAAGCCTTCAGAAAATGGACTAGTGGCTTAAAAAGAATTGTGATTTATTGAGGACATTGCAAGTAATGCAACCACAAGTAAGCCACCTGAAAATGACACAGCTGACACATTTCCTACTCTTAATGCAAGCTGTTTCTCAACCTAATTAAGAGGAATAATCTACTAAGATCCAAGAAGTTGATCAATAAAAAGAACTCTTTTCTGAAATAAATGCAGGCTATGGAAAGAGCATTTTGAAAATGGATGTTTCCATCATTACATAATTTTGTTGCTAAAAATCTGCACACTTAAAAACATGGAAAACAAATTTTCTACCCTGATTAAAAATTTTCAAAAGAGGTTCAGTGGGTTTTGAACCATTATTTAAAGATATAATTAACACTTGATTAGTTTACAAGAAAAACTGCTGGACTTCAGGGAAGATTAAAGCTTGCTTGAATTTCAACAAAAGTCTTTAATGGACAACATAGAGAAACGAGTGGGATGATTTGAGAAGAAAAGTAAAAAAAAAAAGACATGTTTTTTTATCTGGAACTGCATCCTTTTTTTTGTCAGCTAAGATGGGCTACTAAACCCAAGTATCTAAGTAAACTGAACTTAAACTCATATCTGCACATTTCTATATTATAAAGCGTTAGGCCAAAATATTTTTATAAATAATGAGGCATATGAAATATTAGTTTTGTCCCCTATAACATAATATATATTTTTTTAAAAAAAAGCATTTTGTTCCCCTTCATATTAAAATAGTTATTAAAATAATGTTTATGGCTTTCTCAGTTCATGTTTAAAAAATTCTGTTGCATCCTTTGTAATGTAAGGAATAAAGAAATATATTTATTTATAACATAAATAAATAAGCATCCATAAACTGAGGATACTTGTTTGAAAATATCTTACTGACTTGAGTATGCAGATTAAAAAGTTTGCAGATCTGACTTTTGGAAACTGGATTAGAGAGAATACTTTTCCTTTGACCTCTAGTCAATAAGTTAGAAATTCTTCCTTTTCTCATCTATGAATTAGAAATATGTACCATCTGATGATAATGAAGTGGTATTAGTTATCTGGGTATTGTAAGCATTGTCTTAATGCTACCTGTTATAGACGTTAAAAACTTTGGTAATTATTAAGCAATTATTGGGCTAAAAGTAACTGATATTTATTATTCTTTTTGTGAGTAAATAGTGTTTAGTGTCAAAAAAAGGTTTTGGCATTACAGTTGAATGGATATTAATCAGGATCTTGAAAGTCCTAGAAATAAAATGAATATTTTAACTAAATTATATTAACCATCCTTGGGAAACTGGTGAAAGAGCCATCAAGGAAAAAAAATGTCATTTGCTTTTGTCTTTTATACACTGAATAGACTTAAAGCAAAATACATTATAAATACTTTTTAAATGGTTACAAAAATTTCACAACACATGCTCCCCCCAGATGGAATGCACAATCTAGGTGGATGGAAAGACATAAAAGTGTACACCATGTATCTTTTTACTTGAAGGGAAAGAATATCACCCAACTGGGTCTTTGACTGTTTCCTGTACACTAGTTGAAGGTGCACACCGTGGGTAGTGGGAAATTCTCACCACTTCAGAGGGACAAATAGCACTGGCAACAAAGAAATGCTTTGAGAGAGTTTATGTCATAATGACCAGAATGAAACTCCAGCACCAACTCTAGATAGGCGTATTCATTTTCTATTGCTGTGTAACAGATTACCACAGATTTAGTAACTTAAAACAGCCTCCATTTTATTATCTCAGTGTCTATGTGTCCAAAGTCCCAGCACCACATTACTGTATTTTCTGCTCAATCAAGGTGTCAGCGAGAGCTGGAGTCTCGTCTGAGGCCCGGGAATCTCCTCTTCCAAGCTTATATGGTTGTTGATAGAATTCATTCCCTTGTGTTGATAGAACTTATAGTGGCTCATTCTTCAAGGTCAGCAGAATGGCTCTCTTAGATACCACCTCTTTTTAAAGGGCTCACCTTGGTTAGATCAGATCCAGGAATGATAACTCCGGTTTTTATTAACTCAAAGTGAACTGATGGATAACGTAATTGCTGGAGCGCTCTGCCATGACCAGTCCTGTCCACACTCAGGGGGAGGGGATTGTGTAGGATGTGTACACCAAGGAGACGCTAATAATGGAGACCGTCTTAGAATTCTGTCTTCCACAGCAGGCATGGATACAGTCTTTAGTCACTAAGTTTTTTGGAATACTTTATTCACACATTCTTTGGCTTATATTCAGTATTATTCTTTCAGCTATGCACTGTATTCAAGGGATTGTTTGTGGCTTATAATCAAAAACCTAGTTTAGAATAACCTTGGTCTTTAACAGTTTCGACTAGTTTTTTTTTTTTTAACATCTTCATTGGAGTATAATTGCTTTACAATGATGTGTTAGTTTCTGCTTTGTAACAAAGTGAATCAGCTATACATATACATATATCTCCATATCTCTTCCCTCTTGGTGTCTCCCTCCCATCCTCCCTATCCCATCCCTCTAGATGGTCACAAAGCACCGAGCTTTTTTAATCAAAAAACCAACCTTATACTTCTTGGCAGAGAGGCTTTAATGAAAATTAAATCATAAAGCTGATAATTTTTGAATGGGATGAGGAAGACTTTTGTTCCTGGCCGCCGAGAGTAATGGGCCAAAGTTTAGAGGACAGTGAACCTCTGGGGGTCAGGGAGTTCCATGGTACCTCCTTGTAGTCACACCCTTCCCTTCCACCTCCAGCGGGGGGGATTATTGCTCTGCTTTCTGTCATTATAATTTTGCCCTTTATAGAATTTTATATGAAGGGGATCATGCAGTAGATAGTCTTTCTGTCTCTGGCCTGCTTCACTTAGCATAAATGATTATGAGATTCATCCATGTTGTTGCATGCATTAGTTCATTCTCTTATTGCTGAGTGGTATTCCACTCTAATGATATACCACAATTTGCTTATTCACCAGTTGGTGGAAATTTGAGTTGTTTTCTGCTGGGGCTATTAAGAATAAAGCTTCAGGACTTCTCTGGTGGCACAGTGGTTAAAAATCTGCCTGCTAATGCAGGGGACATGGGTTCAATCCTTGGGCCAGGAAGATCCCACGTGCCACGGAGCAACTAAACCCCTGCGCCACAACTACTGAGCCTGTGCTCTAGAGCCCGCGAGCCACAACTACTGGGCCTATGCGCCCAGAGCCCGTGTTCCGCAACAAGAGAAGCCACGCAATGAGAAGCCCACGCACCGCAATGAAGAGTAGCCCCAGCTCACCGCAACTAAAGAAAGCCCGTGAGCAGGAACGATGACGCAACGCAGCCAAAAAAATAAAAAAGAATAAAGTTTCAATAAATGTACACACACAGGTAAAAATATCTAGTAATGGAATTGCTGGATTTTATGGTAAGTGTGTATTTAACCTCGAAAGAAATTCTTAAATTGCTTTCCAAAGTGACTCCAAGGTATTTTGCACACTCATATGTATGATACTAGTGTATGAGAGTTGCCTTATTATTCTCACCAACACTTGATATTGTCAGTCTTTCATTGTTTTTTGTTTTGTTTTGCTTTGTTTTGTCTAAAGTATCTTTTCCTTTATTCCTCATTTTCTTCTTTCTTTATATTTTTATAGAAGAATATTTTTATAATTTTGTTTTATCTCCATATTGGTTTATTAGCAATACCTTATTATTTTATATTTAAGAGGTTGCAAGGGGTAAAGTATACCTCTTTAATGTATATTCTATAAGTAATATACCATTTTATACCATTTTGTTTAGTATAAAAATGTAAAATTAGTTTATTTCCATTTCTCTCTATTTTTGTAGAACTTTTTACTTCTACATATGCTTAAACCCTTCAATGTGTTATTTTTGCATTGATTATCTTTTAAAGAACTTAAAAATGAGAAAATATATTTTTTATATTTACCTAGATATTTAACATTTCTGATGTTCTTCATTTTATGGTGAAGATTCAAATTTCCCTCTGACATAATTTTCCTTGTACTTGATGAACTCCTTTCAATATTTCTGGTGGTGAAGGTATACTGGTGATGAATTCGCTAAGCTTTTGTTTTTCTAAAAAGATTTTTAATTCACCTTTATTTTTGAAAAATAATTTGGCTGAATATAGAATTCTAGGATGGAAGGATTTTTTTTCCCTTTTTAAGTATTTAAAATACTGCTTTATTGTGTTTCTGACCAGAATCTGCCATCATTCTTTTCTTTTGACTTTTGTATTCAGTTTGTCTTTATTCTCTGGCTATTTCCAAGATTTTCTTTTTATGACTTGGTTTTCAAAAATTTGATTATAATATGCCTTATATGGTTTTCTTTTATTCTGTTTGGGGTTGTTAAGCATCTTTGAACTATTGTTTTATAAGTTTTATTAAACTTGGAAAACTTCAACCGTTATATCCTCAAA
Organism: Eschrichtius robustus; assembly: GCF_028021215.1. Lineage (NCBI taxonomy): Eukaryota > Metazoa > Chordata > Mammalia > Artiodactyla > Eschrichtiidae > Eschrichtius > Eschrichtius robustus. The sequence continues at coordinate 66,997,037 of NC_090828.1, forward strand.
TATTCTTTCTGTTCCTACCACCCTCCTTGTGGGACATCAATTACACATAAATTTGGCCAAGTGATATTGTCCCACAGGTCACAGATTCTCTGTTTATCTTTTTTTTTTTTCTTCTTTTTAATCTTCATGACTTTTAACCTATCACAGCTCCAGTTAGCCAGTCCCCGTACCATGGAAACACTTGGTAGCTTTGATCTGGCTGCTTCTGCCAACCGTGTTGACAAAGAAGCAAATAAAACTTCTCTGCAGGAGAAAGAATAATGAAGTCTGTTCACTGAGAGAAATAAAATTGAGAAACAGAGAAAGCATGCTTTCTGAACTCCTGATATTTTTCTATTTCCTGGTTTAAGTTCCTTTCTGAGGCTTTATTAATTCTTACCCTTGTAGTAATAGGCTGAATTCTTGCCCACAGTTTTGTTCTTGGTTTCTGAGAAATGCCCAGTTTCTTTATAATAAATCATCTTTATCTTCCTGAAGCTGGCTGAATTTAGTTTTCAACAACAATCCTAAAACACTGACTATTTTTTGTTTCAGCAGAGGAAAAGTTTTTTCAAAATGAATTATATATGGAACCTCAATATATAGAGAAACAAAAATAGAGGTGGTCTAGTTTTTTGGGTGTTGAAGGGCTCTCTGAAGATCCAATTACTTAGCATTCCTCCCCTTTATCATGGCACTTAATTTACCTCTACATGACTGTAGGGTTTCCTGGAACACAATTTGACAACTGCTGTCCTATAGGACCATTCTAGATACTCACCATTTTCCATATATGCTTCTTGCTTCCTCGTATCTGTGTTTTAGACAATTCTGTTCGTTTGTTCTATTACATTCTTTTCCTTAACATTTTCTTTATCTATGCTTTGATCATTCCTCAGGGTCTATGTTGCTTAAATGGTCAACCATTCTGGCAGCCTTAATCATTCTTCTGTCTTCTGAACTCTTCTTCTATTTAATAACTCAAGGCATTTACACTCTTTGTATTATAATATAAGCTATTTATTTAAGTTTCAACTATATTATATAAATTCTGTGAGTGCAGATACCCTATGTTACATGGAGCCTATTGTGGTACCTTATACTTGGTAGATACTTGATAAATATTTGTAAGATAATTTTCACCTTTTAATTACCCTCCTGGATTTCTTTGTTTTTTAAATTAATTAATTTATTTTTGGCTGCATTTGGTCTCCGTTGCTGCATGCAGACTTTCTCTCGTTGCAGTGAGCAGGGGCTACTCTTCGTTGCGGTGCGTGGCCTTCTCACTGCGGTGGCTTCTCTTGTTATGGAGCATGGGCTGTAAGCACGTGGGCTTCAGTAGTTATGGCATGTGGGCTCAGTAGTTGTGTCTCGCAGGCTCTAGAGTGCAGGCTCAGTAGTTGTGGCTCATGGGCTTAGTTGCTCTGCAGCATGTGGGATCTTCCCGGACCAGGGCTCGAACCCGTGTCTCCTGCATTGGCAGATGGATTCTTAACCACTGTGCCACCAGGGAAGCCCTCTCCCAGATTTCTTTAGTGGAGTTTTAGCATTACTTTCAACACTACTCAATCTGACACACAAATAATCAATTGAATGCAGTAACTGATCCATATAAACCTTAATGACTAAAAAGCCAATATTAATCGAATATTTTTTAAATGGGTTAATTTCAGTTAAATTTGAGATAGGAAGTATGAAAATAAAACTTCTTATAAACATAAACATGGTGGAAAAGAAATTTTATTTTAATTTTTTTCTTCTATTGGCAGAGACGTGTAGGTATAGAGAAATTGTAATCATTTTCAAACTGTACTCTGCAAAGTCTTAGGAGTTCATTGAAGCCCCTTTAAGTATCACAATTGTTGGTGAATAGGGATGTATAGAAAGAGATACAAGTGAGGAGAAGCCAAGATTTGGTGTTGTTTAAACAAATTGTCCCTTGTTTATTTTTTTTAAGTCTGAAAATCAACTAATTCCTCAGAGAAAAGTGAACCAAAGTAATCCCAGATAGATGTTATCAAATCTTTGTCATACTTTCTCCACAAAGGAAATAATTCCATGCTTATTTAAGTATTTGGAAGGAAAACTTCTAGAGAACAGTGTTGATTTTATACATTTACAAAGACTGAACAGCTATTGTTCTAAAAGACTATCAGACTTTGATGCTCTGAAAATTTTGCATGAAGCCATTACTCCATCACATCAATAGGGAAGGGGGAATAGAACTAATATTGAATAAAATTACTGTACACCAGCCAACGTGTTCAATTTAATTTTTAAAAATCTTCACAATATAATGCATGGTCAACTTTCAAAAATTTTGCATTTGTTAAGTTGTGGAGTCAGGATTCAATTGAATGCACTTACTAAGTAAGATTAACAATGAGTAAAAATAATCCAGCATATTAAAATTCTTATGTTAATTTTTTCTTGGAATCCAAAGATTCTTTATATATTCTAAATTTATTCTTTTTAAAGAACAAAGTAGCCTCAGCCTAATTTTTATTGTTAGAAGAAATGAAACAAAATCTCGATATACAGCAATAACTGCTTCTTCCTAATGGGGGTTTTATAAATCACACATGTCAAGTATAAATCATTTAATATCAACACAGCTCTTGAAGTAAGAGCAGGACAGATTTTGTATGTGATAGCAGTTCTGTGGTTGTTTGGTAACATGTATCCAAGTTTCTGCTGCAGCCATTTCTTTTCTTTTGTTAATCAACTATCAAAAATACTAAAAGGGGAGGAGGGTAGTGGAGGGAAGGATTGGGAGTTTGGGATTAGCAGATGTAAACTATTATATAGGGGATGGATAAGCAACAAGATCCTACTGTATAGCACAGGGATCTACATTCAATATCCCGTGATAAACCATAGTGGAAAAGAATATTAAATAAAAGAATGTCTATATGTGTATAACTGAGTCACTTTGCTGTACAGCAGAGATGGGCACAACATTGTAAGTTAACTATACTTCAATAAAAAAAATAAAATTAAAAAAATACTAAATGGATGGTATAGTATCCTGTGAGAGATGGTCTCTGCAATCATGTAGAAACATGCATGATAAAATAAAATATCTATAGATTTAGCATAATGTAGCATAACTGCCAATGATAAGCCCATGCATTCAAAATAGTGATAACTAAATTAATATAAAGTCACATCTTTTATAAAAATGTATTGTAATAATAATCTTTGCATTGTTCTTCCATGAACAGCAAATAATAAAGCTTTCCAGATCCCTTATACATCAACTTTCCAACCTATCTGCAACTTTCAAATATACTTGTCAAATATTAAAGATTAAGAAGGCAGTATTATTAGTAGTAATACCAGGTGTGGAATTATGCTTTGCATTGGGAAAGAAATATAATAGATATAGTCTTTTCTCCAGGAGTTTGTAACCTAAAACATTCAATATGAGATCTGAGATAACGTCACCATTACACTAACACGCACTTAATGTAGTAGCTTGTTGAGAAGCTCAGTTTTTAACCGCGAGTTGCTTAGTTTTCACCATATTAAGTACTTAATGGAAAAGCACTCTACAATTGGGCATTAGGAAACCCATAAACAACTTAAAATTGCTTGTGAAGTATTTGGGGGACAGGGAAAGCAAGTACATTTTGCTGGAGAGAAAGTATATGGCCTTTATCACATTCTTAATTAGTGTGTGTTATCCCCAAAAGTTTTAGAACTATTAATATAGGAAATCAATACAAGTACTATTTTATTGTTAATGGGAATTGTTGTTTTTGTATAATGTTGCCGTAACAAAAATCTGCTGAAATGCAATTTAACGATATGGATTTAGGCCTAGCTCTCTGTTTAGGTTGATATTATTCAGAATTTAGCGGATATTTACAGTTATCTTGAGCGATCTAGTTAAAATCAGGAGACACTTGCTCAGCTGCCTTCAGGGGCTATGAAGTTATTAAAAATATGTAAGACGTAAACATGTCGAATACTACAGAGGAGCGGGAATGATATAAAACCAGAGTATATGCCTCTCGTAAAGGTAGTCAAAATTCGCCGTTTCTTTTAATACCATGCGGCTGAAGAAGACACCAATTTGTGAGCCCCGAATGGTTAAAGAATCAGAGTCACGTAGAGGCACTGTTGGTGTCCCTGATGCTAATCCACGCTTCCTATGGTTCTATTGATTATGCAGAGTGAATTCACCTCACATTTGCCGAAATTTTTATGAGTAAATAGTTATATAATGGTTAAATCATACTAATTCTGGTCTGGGTATGCCTGCCATTTTAATACCAATTTAGATTGCCTCAAATTTGATAAGATTGAACACTGTCGGCAAACCAAAACACTTTACCCTCTTATGTTAAGTGTTGGGGACCTCCAATTAAACTGACAAGTGACAGATTAGCAAGAAGAAAGGAACCAGATTTAATTACATGTGTACACAACGGGAGTTCACAAAGAAATGTGACTTAAGGAGGCGAATTTGGGGCTTATATACCATCTTAAGAGGGGGTGGGGAGGAGCAGAGTGGCACTTTTGGGAGAACAAATGACTCCTTAGAAGGGGATTAAAAAGGCCACTTATGGAAAAACAAATGACTTTTTAAAAGATAAATGGGCTTTAGGAGAATAGATGGGAGATAGAATGGTTTGGTAACAATGTCTGCTTGGGTGCAGAACTGACTTCTGGTCTCCAAGAAGAAATTAGCATTGCTCCCGGGAGGTGATTTGTGACAGCTGGGTTCTTTTGGGGAGGCTCTGCTTTTAGGCAGATAAGGGATTTCAGCAACACAAAGGTCTTCAGCTCAAAATAATTTTTTATGCCACAGTGGTTTATTCTGGATCCCTTTAATATAAAGCAACAAGCTATGAATATATGAAAAAAAAAAAAAGACAGCTTGCATTGTGAAAAGTCAACATCTAAGGCTCCTTAGATCGTCTGTATCAGATTCTTATTGAAGTTCATATTTTTGCTAAGTGTAATGAGTTAGAACCACAAGTCAACAGTTTAATAAGCTTAGGGGAAAACACATTTTTTTTTTCTTAAGGAGACACTTCTGAATTGCTAAATCACAGATCACAGACAGGTGAGCCGAAATAAAATAGAGTAAATCAGTGGTTTATCCTTCTACTCTTTAAAGATCAGAGACTTTACAATGTTTTTCTGAACTCACATGACCATCACCAATGGTGATTTAGTAGTTTTGTTTTTAATTAATACTGTCTCCAAAAAGCTGAATCTGAGCAGAGTAATCTGGATTCTAATAGGAAAGTAGTTTTCTTCAAGAGTGTACACTTTTTGGGCTTCCCTGGTGGCGCAGTGGTTGAGAATCTGCCTGCCAACGTAGGGGACACAGGTTCGAGCCCTGGTCTGGGAAGATCCCACATACCGTGGAGCAACTAAGCCCGTGAGCCACAACTACTGAGCCTGCGCGTCTGGAGCTTGTGCTCCGCAGCAAGAGAGGCCGCGATAGTGAGAGGCCCGCGCACTGCGATGAAGAGTGGCCCCCGCTTGCCACAACTAGAGAAAGCCCTCGCACAGAAACGAAGACACAACACAGCCAAAAATAAACAAATAAATAAATTAAAAAAAAAAAAGTGTACACTTTTTAAAAAGATGAAAATAAAATCTGTTCTATTTTTCACTGACTATACAACAAACCATAGATGTTCCAGAGTAAACCACTCACACCTACAAGCACCTTCCCTCTTCAGATTTGATTCTTCCTCATCCTTCCCAGGGTCCTTTTCTTCTTATCTTCACAGTCCTTCCTTCCTCTGTAGAAGGATGGGGATGAGGTGGGATTTGTTGTACTTTCTAGAAATATCTCTATTACCCATTGGCAGAAATTTAGAATCACAGAGCACTCATAGATGAGAGAGATGGGAGCAGCTGCTTTGAAAACAATGAAAATGAGAGAAATGGATGAAGGTGATTTTTAAGAAGTTAGATCAGTCCTTTTCAATCATTAACAAGCATACAAATCTCCTGGGGATTTTGTTAAACTGGATATTTTGGGACTGGGAACTGAGATTTGGCATTTCTAATAAGCTCCCAGTGAAGCTAATGCTGGTGGTCCATGGACCACTCTTTGCCACAGTATCAAGGAGTTGGGCTGTTATCTTTATGAAAGCACACTTTCCTTGAAGTTTCTGGAAAACACGGAAGAATTAAACTGCTTCTTATTGTTTTTCTTGCTGCTTTATTATTTTTTTGCATGTACTCAAGGCAGGACTGGACCACACGTTGCCAGGATTTATATAGCATTTATGAAATCTGGTTTCTCTGAGGTGATAATGTCATAGTGGAGCATGTATCATGATGTATCTGTATGATAATCAGAAGATAAAACAACTTTGCTTAGATTCTCTCAACGGGATAATAGTATTGACTTAAAAAACAGCAACAACAACAATCCCAAAAACCATTTGTTAAATATCTATTTTGTTTCAGGCACTGTACCAGGTCCTGGGGACCCAAAGTTGAAGATTACATCATCCCTGCTGGTAAAGATCTAAAATTCATCGTGATCAGTGCTGCAGTAGGATATGTATAAATGACAGGGGGAAACAGATGGAAACATAACTTGCATGTGGGGAAGACCACAAGGCCATAGAGAAGAGGTGACACTGGAGTTAAGGCTTGAATGACAGGTAAGGTTTTAGCGGGGGAGGATGTTCTCTGCAGAGAAAACAGCAGGTGCAAATGCGGGGAGGCACTTACTTGCCCTTGCAGCATGGCTTTTGATGGGGATGTTATGCTCTCCATCAGACAAGTTCCTTACGGAACAAATACAGTCAGAGCTGTGGTGAAAAATACTCTATTATTCACAGCAACTAATAATTGAAATAAGATGCAAGTACTTTTTTTTTAAAGTGCTTGAAAAGGCAACTGGACATTAAATGTTTTATAATTACCCTCCCCACTGCCTTTTTAAGGGAAGCTATTGTCAAGGAAAGAAAAAAAAGGAAAGAATGTGTTTTGCACCATTTGTTACAGAGGTTGCCATGGAAAAGCTGACCTTCCATGCAGGGCTCAAGGATGGGAAGTTACTAGAGCATGCGTCAGAAGCCACTTCTCCTGCGTTCAGGCACGAGACCAGTTCCACTATGGAATTAAAGACGATCTCTTTTGACTATGTAATTTTTAGGATATCATCACATGCTGGGTAAGCCTTTTAAGAGACCAGCTTTATAGAGTCTGCTTTTTTGTTTGTTTGTTTTGTTTTGTTTTGTCTTATCAGCCAAAATAACTGATAGACATTTATTAGAGGAACACTGAAAGCAAAACAGTGGAGTGCAAGCTTCAAATATGACTAACATTAAATTCATTGTTTGTTATATACATATTTACTTTGCAATATTTTATGCTGAGCAGTTTTCTAGGCTTTGAAACTAAAATGACAAACAAGACAGGAGTGAACCTGACTCCAAGAAGCTTATATTTTAGTGGAAGCATCACTAAGCAACAGGGAGTGCTATTTCATCAGCATTTTTCAAAGTGGGTTCCATGGACCCTCTGGGGCCCCCAGTACTCTCTCAGTGGGTCCATGAGATCAAAATGCTTTTCATAATAACACTAAGACATTATTTGCTTTCTTTCCCACTTTGTTGACATTTGCATAGATGATGCAGAAGCAATAATGGTAAAACTGCTGGCGCTTTAGCACAAATACCATCAGTGGCACCCTACTGTCCTCCATTTCTAGTAATTTTATTCTTCCTGCCACAAACACATGGGAAAAAGAAAGAGAAAAAGCCAGTTTCACTTAAGAATGTTAATGAAGCAGTAAAAATTAATTTTATTAAATCTTGACCCTTAAGTACATGTCTTTTAAATACTCTGTGTGATTAGAGACAGATCTAGGACTTTAGCAAGCAGACAGAGTAGGAAATCCTTAGTTTTCATCCTCCCGTAAAAACAGATTGCTATTCATGAACAAAAATAGCCCTGGGAGGGCTCAAGAGTTCAATTAAGATCCTACAGCAACTCAGTGGAGGGAAGAAAAAGAGAGAATAACGGCACAGAAAGGATTGCTGAGGAGATTGGCTTGGCTGAAACATCTGGAGAAAGCGGGAAACAAAGAAGAAGGTCAGGGGCTCTCAGAATCAGTATCGACACCAACCATGTGGCGGGTGCCATCGAGATCCTCAGTGACCTGCTGTACAGAGGACACCGGCAGCCTTTGTCCCCGAGGAGCTCAACAGCTCCGGTGACAGCTGCGAACTCTGCAACTTTCACAGCAGAGGACCCCAAAGTCTTCACCTCCGCTCTGCAGAGGGCACTGGCAGCTTTTGTCACTGCGGTAATCTGGTATAGTGCCTGGAACAGAATAGATGTTTAATAAATGGTATTTGGAAGTGTTGTTTGCTTGTTTTTTAAGTCAACAGAGTATTTCCAACCAGGGGAACTCACCCGAGCTTCAGTGTCCAGAATTTGTACTGGGTTGCCTTTACATAGGTATGAATGAGTGAGTCACTGGTCACATGATCGAACTAAATCTATACCCACCCTCCTCTCCCTGGATATTGGGCTTCTGTCACATGGCTCAAAGCCCCAACCCTCTAATTACATGGTTGGTCCTGAGTCATCTCAGCATAAACTCTCTAGGGCTCCCCTATGAGTAGGTAACTAGTAGGTCACAAGTATAAAGTGTCAGGGACCACCACCGTGAATAACAAAAATACCCTTATCACTTGGGAAATTCCAAGGATTTAGAGGCTACTTCCCAGAAACTGAAGACAAAGACCAGTTAAATTCTTCACTATACAACAGGGACCAACACGTAGGCATTGAAATATAGAGACTTGAACATGCGTGTCTTGCATGAGTAAAGACTTCCGGTCTGTGTGGCTTGACTCCAAGGTATTTTGAAACATAAAAATGAATGCTAAGCTATGGACAGAAGTTTGGGGACATTTTATGAAGCATCTTTGAAAGTAGCCTAAGAATTTTATCTTTTTAATAATAGAAAATCTCTTCCTATTACCGGATATATTTCCATATATGTTCCATACCTGAATTACTTCTGTTTGGTGAGACTATAGCATCTAAAAAGATTCTAACAGGGAGAATGGCCCTTGACCATGTTTCTAAAAATCTACCTCATACTTATAAACTGTTTCCAACTGGTCCAAGAAAAAGTCACTGAGAAACTAGAGGTTTAACAAAACTAACAAGGGCCATCCTGATGCAGTTATTTAGCTGAGTGCCTATTTAGCTTCATCCCTGGATTCTCTATCTGCTCTGGTCTCTGTTAGACAGCTACCCATTTTTTTTCCTGACTCAATTTTTTCTCTAGGATTCCAGATTCCTGGCTCCTCCCTGAAACCTTTTTCTGTGCCTCAACTTAATGTCCCTGCTGACCTGTTAACTTGCCTATATGTTACCTCCCAGGATGGTGACACAGCCAGAGGCCCAATTATACATCCCTGTGATCAGTGTGGCCATGCCAGGACAAGGCGCTACCTCTCAGCTCTTTAGCCTTGCATCCCTTTGCTGCGGTGCTTGAATGTTTCTTGGACAAGAGCCCTTCATTCCTTTCCAGCTCTCAGCTCTCAGTCATGGGGTGGGATTCCTGCCCTTGCACACTGCTTGGGCAGGCACAGTGCCTTGTACAGGATGGGCACACTGATTCTGTCACATTATATCCACAAGTACTACTTCTGCTGAAGTCATTGACTACGATACTGATTTACCCCTTTCTGAAAAAAAACATGGATCCTCAGGACTGTGGTATACAATAAACAAACTAGTATCTGGTCTGGCTTACAAGAGCTTCTCAACATGGTTAAATGCTAGGTGCTAAGTGAGAAATGTGGATAAATGAAAGGAGCCCTGACTTCATAAAGCTGACAGTCAAGTGGGTAGCTTATAACTTTTTTGAATATAAACACTATCAGTTAATCTTTAAACGTATCCCTAATTACATATGGCTACTTAGTAATTACTAATCTAATAGTGTATTAGTGTATTGTGTATATTATAAAATATATATAAACCAGAAAATCAGAAGGATAAATTACATAATCTTTTTCTAGACTTGACAATGTCTAATGTTTTCTGGACAACTTTTTGTTAGATATGATTTTTTTATCAGGTAAGATTCATTGCTTTTACCTGATTATATGGCTGAAGGAGAGGTCTAAACAGTAATAACAGAGGTATCATTTTCTTGTTGTTATGTAAATTCCACAGTTCCTTGCAGAGATCTTTTAAAGCTATTTAGGCAAAGAATCCAGAATAATTCTCTCACTTTTACACATTGGCCCCAACCTATGGTAAGTCAGTTCTATATTCTCCAATACTTGATGTGCACAAGACAGGTTCCTATCTCAAAGGCAACCATCCAAAGTGGCCTGGAATAGAAATCTCTAAGCACAAGTAAGTCATGAGGGGAGTTAGATTCCTTCTCTGGAATTTAAGCCAGGAAACAGAGAGAGAATCTGCAGGAGAAGACCATGTGGGAACAGAAGCCGAGAAGATACCCAGGAGACCATATTGAGGCAGGGCCATGAGAACCATGAGTGAAGTGAAGACATGAAGAAGAAGAAGAAGAAGCTACAAATGAGATGCACGAGCTGGGTGGGAGCTGGTAGGAGCAGAGATAAGTCTCCATCATTGCCCAAGAAGGATGTGCTCGGTTAATGAGGTGACCAAATAAATGAACCCTAATGCTGTGTGGATAATTCTACCTCACTTCGTTCATTTCACTGCATCTCAACCATTCAACTCTTCCTGAGTTTCTGTGGGGTTCTTGCCTTCCTGATTTCCACACGTATCCTTTTATTAAACTTATACAATGTGAGGTAGTCTGAGTTTCTGTTTCTGACCAACAGACAGCACCACCCACTGATCCAGGGCCATTTGTTAATGATTGGATTACTGATTAGTAAAAAGGGAGAGATGGTGGGGGTAGGAGGAATCTTTTTTGTTTTTTATGAGTTTAAGAGGCATGTTCCAGAACTAAGGCTAGGGGATATACTCAGAACCTTTGTATTCACTTAATTTAGAAAAAATTCATGTAAGTGGGGCAAACAGAATGAACATCACACACTACAAAAGGCTGATATGCTTCCTCATCTCCCTGACATTCAACTGTGATCAACCTGAATGAAGCCACTCAGGAAATACCCATTCTTACTGGGAAGATACCATGAAAGTAGGCAAACAAGTGAAAGAACAGGTTGGTACGTCCTTTAAAAATCCTATTAGTAATATTCTATTATTAAAAACCCATGCTTGTGGCCAAAACAAAATCATCCAGATGAGTGTAATATAAAATAAAAGTTTCCAGCCCAACCTCTAGCTCTTATTTCTATTGATACTTGCCAGAAGTAATGAGTAACGGTTTCATGTTTATCCTTCCAGAATATTTCTTTTTGTATATACATTTTTATACAAATAAACTCATTCTAAACATGTTATTCTTTAACTTTATTTTCTTACAGCAACTATCCATTTCTGTTAATATAAATCTGCCTCATTCTATCAACAGCTGCGTTGTATTATATTAAGTAGTTGTCACATTATTTAACCAGAACTCTACTGACAAGCATTAAGTTATTTTCAGTTCTTTGCTCTTATAACTAATGCAAAAGCGAATATTCTTCTTCTTGTATCATTGTGAATTTGAGTAAATATATTTAAAGGATAAACACCTACCAATGGATTTGCTGGGTAAAGGAGATACGTTAATTTAAAATGTCATAAATATTGTGAAATTGCCATCCCAAAATGTTATTTCAATTTACAAGAACCTTGTAAAAAAAATGCCTGCTTTCCCACACCCATGTTAGACAGAATATTATCAAATCTTTCCATCTTTGCCAATATAATGTGTTAAAATTGTGCTGTTTTAATTTGCATTTTTAAGCACTAGTGATGCCAAACATCAGATGTTTATTGGTTATTTGAATTTTGTTTTCTGTGAACTCTTTTTTAAAAAAATTAATTCTTTGTCATTTGTGTTGAAAATATTGTTCCACTTTATTATTTTTCCTGTCGATTTATTTATTGAATGTTATCCTGAATATGCATGTCTTTTAAAATATATTTATACATGTTCAAGAGAATCAGTCATTTGCTTTGGATTTGGAGGATTTTTGTATACTTGGAAAGTCATTTTCTACTCAAGGATAATAAAAAAAAATGACGTGTTTTTCTATATTTTTATGTTTTTATCTTAATATTTAAATTTTGGTAAATTTAGAATTTATTTTGTTATAAGGAGGGAGATTGGGATTCACTTCTCTTTCAGATGACTATAGAGCTGCCCAACTACATGCATTAAATAATCCATATTTTCCCAACTGATATGAAATATCATCTATCATATCTTAAATCCTATACATATTTAAATCTATTTCTGGATTTGAATTAATATAATTGCATTGATATATCTATTCCTGTGCCAGTACAAGCTATTTAAGTTTCTGTAGCTTTGAAAATGCCTTAATATTTGGTAGGAGGTTTATTCTTTTTCTTTCAAGGGCAACTTGAAAATGTGTGTCAAAAATGACGAAGTTGGGCTTCCCTGGTGGCGCGGTGGTTGGGAATCCACCTGCCAATGCAAGGGACATGGGTTCGAGCCCTGGTCCGGGAAGATCCCACATGCTGCGGAGCAACTAAGCCTGTGCGCCGCAACTACTGAGCCTGTGCTCTAGAGCCCACGAGCCACAACTACTGAAGCCCACCCACCTAGAGCCCATGCTCTGCAACAAGAGAAGCCACTGCAATGAGAAGCCCGCGCACCACAACAAAGAGTCTCTCGCTGCAACTAGAGGAAGCCCGCAGGCAGCAACAAAGACCTAACGCAGCCAAAAATAAATTTTAAAAAATTAAAAAAAAAAAATGACAAATTTAACTACAATCTTTGGCCCAGCAATTTCACTACTAGAATTTTTAAGGAAATAATAAAATGTATATATAATTTTAAAATGTATGATCCAAATTTCCCCAGGTGTAATCAGAATATAGGACAAATTGGAACACAGTAAGAGTTATAACTAGGGTGACCAACCCTTCTCCTGGGACTGAGGGATTTCCCAGGACATGGGACTTTCAGTGCTAAAACCAGGAAATTCTCAAGTAAACTAGATGGTTGGTCACCCTAGCTACCCAAATATTTCTAGTTTTTGTTCTTTCTGTTCTACATGGTCTCCAGCCTCACAAATATTTCTAGGAGGTCCCAATTTTCATATGTGCTTACAAATTTGTGTTTTGTATAAATACATATACGTGCTCATATTTACTTCTGCTGGCACTGCCACTGTTCCGCGTGGCAGTCCCCAACTGTTGCTGCTCTATTCTGTGCTACTGCATAGTTAGAGTTTCCTGCTTCTCTGTTGGGTATAGTGAACATCACTGTCTCTCTGCTTAGTGTAGTATTACCTACCTGGTGGTAAGATATCTCTCAAGCTGTAAGGCTCTGGTTTCTCTGACTCTATTGCTGCCACTCTTCAGCCAAGAGCACAGACTCTGAGAGACAGATTGCCAGACTTCTAATCCTGAGACATTAGGAAGGCTACCCAGAGGACATAATGTCAGACCCAGATTGTCTAGGGAACAAATTATTTCCATGTTTCCCATTAGTTAACTGGAAGAGCTCCTCTCACTTGTTCATAGCAGGAAGCCAAGCTTCTCCCCAGGACTGGGTCTACTCTGCCTCTAAGCTGCTGAGTGAACATGGCCTGTGAACCCAGATGATTACCCAGGGGTGACACGATCTCAGACTCTGAAGTTCAGGCTCACTGCCAATTTACATGTATGAATGTGTACCCTGCCACTTTTCACTACTGAGTTTGGTGTAAGAAATGAGTGACAACAGGAGACTTGAATTACTCCTCTGTGTTGAGCTAAAGTGGGACCAGAAGAAGAGTAGTAGAGTGAGACTGAGCAATAACCATTGGGAGTGCTGCTACCCATGAGGGCAAAACAGGAACTGAGGCAGAGAGACTCACGTGGCCACAGAAACACGGCAGGTGGGCGAGGCATGTGCTTCGGTGATATCAGTAATTGTTATCCCAATGACTAAGTACTAAACACAGTGATAACTTCAAACAGAAATGCATACAATTGTTAGTTTTTAACCATTCTCTGTAGCCTATTTGGACTTATATTTTTTAACAATGAAAAGCAAGAATCAGCAATATATTATCAACCCAATTTTAAACTCTAAAGCAGGTGAGTTTCATCACAGGGTATACTATTAATATGTGTCTCATAAAATATTTTACATTTTGGAGATGTAATGAAGGTATCCAACTGGTTTAAATTTATTTAAAGGACTTAATTATTTTAGAGCACTTTTAGGTTCACAGAATAATTGAGAGGAAGGGACAGGGATTTCCCATATATCTCCTGCCCCTACACATGCACAGCCTCCCTCATTATCAATGTCCTCCACCAGAGTGGTACATTTGTTACAATTGATTCACCTACATTGACACATCATCATCACCCAAGTCCATAGTTTACATTATAGTTCACCCTTGGTGTTTTACGTTCTGTGGGTTTGGACAAATGTAAAATGACATGTGTCTGTCATTAGAGTGAACTCAGAGACTTGAAGCAGAAAAGACTCTCTTCTGCTGACCTTGAAGAAACAAGCCACCATGGGTTCTACTACTAAAAGAAACTGAATTCTACCAATGACCACATGAGCTTTAAAGAGGACCTCAGGCATCATGTGAGACCTCAGCCCTGGCCAATACCTTGACTACAGCCTTGTGATGTCCTAAGCAGAGGATCCAGGTAAGCGGTCCCCAAACTCCTGATCCATAGAAACTGGGAGATAATAAACATGTCTGAACCACCATGTTGTGGTTATTTATTACTCAGCAATTGAAAACCAATATGCTATCATAAAATATCTGAAAGTTGTTTGGTGGAGATGACAAATAGATATTCCATTTGTTGGTTTTTAGAATGACTGAATTGAAACACCTTAGGAAAATCTATATATGATTTATATATTGATTATAGAGTAGATTCTGGTATATTTCCAGATGTTGCTAAAGGCCTATGATTAAGCTTATGTTTCTGGATTTTGGGAATTTTTTTTTTTTGCCAGGCCCATATTGAGTCTTGTCCCAAACTGTCTATACTGATATGCCTGCTTCTTGTTTCATAGAGGACTTAGTATCATTCTGATTTTGCTCAGAGCATGGTCTTTATAGTGTTTATCGGCTGATTCCCGAGGAAGTCTTTGCTTCCTGTTAGTATGCCTTGGAAAAGGCTGACTGCCCACTTTATAAATTAACCCAAAAATGGCTGTACAATACTATAATTGTATGGTACTAACCAGAGCCCTTTGGATCAGATTTACTTTGTGGACTCTGTTTTCTTGGGCTAATTTTTCCCTGCTGCAGTTGGAAGTTGTTGTGTATGGTGGCAGGAAGACTTCCGTTTTGTAGGAAGAGTAACTTATTGTGTGGTTTTGGAGCTGAAAATAAATATTCCACACATGTGGATACATGACATTTCCTGTGTTACTTTGTTAAAAGCCCTAGCCACAGTAGCTCAGGGAGATTATGGTCTAATTATTTTATTCCTGATATGACTTCCACAAATGTAGCTTTATTAATTTTAATACATGATGAAGTATTTCATGAATCAGAGAAAGAAGTTAAGACATGAGCTGAGTTGGGTAACTAAATGTTACTGTGCTCATGAAAATATGGATAAACACTTTCAAGACTCTCCCAAGTACTTACAGTAATAATGAAAAAGTATTTGAAACTTTGTATTTATATGAATGCTTGGACACTTTGTTCATTAAGTTTTATATGAGTCTCTGAAATGCTTTCCATTAACCTTTTCTTTAGTTTCACAATTTATTCATGTTGGTTTAATTTCTGAACCAAGAGGTCTTCTATACTCAAGGAAAGAAATATTTTCTTAATACACATGTTTCACAAACTTTTTTTCTTGAAGAGGTATATTCAAATGCAAATTCATAGTTTTTCCAGGAATGTTTCCTAGAAAAAATTTGCTACTTTTTTTTTTAACACCTAAAATAGATGGAAAATAAGCAGAAAATGTTTTTGCGAGGCTAACCCCTTCTACTCCACCAAAAACAACTAGTCATGCTTCTCAATGGAAGCAGCGTCCTCTAGTGGATAGAGTTGCAATAATGTAAACTTTTTTTAAAAACAAATTTTCTTTGAGGTGAAATTCACATACTATAACCATTTTAAAGTGTATGATTCAGTGGTATTTCGTGTACTCACAATGTTGTGCAACCACCAGCTCTCGCTAGTTTCAAAACTTTCTAATCGCTCCATAAATAACTCATAACCATTGAGTAATCACTCCCTATTCTGCCCTCCCATCCCCTTGGAAGCTCTATTATGCTTTCTGTCTCTATGGATTTGCTTATTCTGAATATATCACATAAAGGGAAACATACAATATGCGAACTTTTGTGTCCTGTTTCTTTCATTTAGCATTTAGCATTTAGTTTTCGAGGTTTGTATCAGTACTTCATTCCTTTTTATTGTAGAATAATATTTCATTGTATGTATATACCACAATTTGTTTACCTGTTCATTCAATGATGAAATTTGGGTTGTGTCCACGTTTTTCTGTTATGAGTAATCCTGTTATAAACATTTGTGTACAAGTTTCTGTGTGAATATATATTTCCATTTCTCATGGTTAAATACCTTGGAGTGGAATTGTTGGGTCATATGGTAAGTTCATGTTTAACTTTTTGAGGAACCACAAAAAGAAAAAAAAAAAAAAGGGCCAACCAAGACACATCAGAATATGGTTTCCTAAAATATTGGCATGTTTTGCAAGAGAATGCTTGTTAGTGGGGAAAATAATGGCAATAGTTATAGCTACTTATATTTCCCTCTAATAATGCCAATCTTTTACAGAAAGCCTTTCTAGAATTGAGCATGTGGTGATAATCTCTCTTACCCCATGAATATTGAGTTCAACGATATGCTATAAGATTTAGCAATTAAAATATATATGATTATTTATGTATACCAAGATGTTTGAGTTATCTCCTGTTGCATTTTGACTTCTAAATAAGTTTTTCTCCTTTTCTTGAATCCTTTCTATCTGAAAAACATGATATTTTCTTGTTTCAAATAACAGGAATTCAGATATCAATTACATCAATTTGGAGGGGAAAAACCATTGCTCCCCTCCAAATTTGATATTTATAAACTTATAGTAATGTTGAGTTTTTGCATATTAAGATTCAAAGTTCAGAGAATTGAATAAAGTATAGGCTCTAGAATAGGAAGAATAGTTTATTCTATAAGGAAAGTTCTTGTCTCACAGGAAAGGGAAAACATTTCCTGTTACTGGTCAGTGGAGCAAAAGAAGAGAAAAAATTAAGGGAAGGGGATTAGATATGAGTGACCTGATTCTCTCTCCCACCTCATAGTTGAAACTAATATTGGAGGTGGTGGTGGTAGACCATTACCATTCGAAGATAGATTTAAGTGACTCTCAAGCAGAGGGCATATTCTGCACTTTTCAGGACATAGCCTAAGAAATTTGAAAGATGTTTAGAGATGACCCCGTTTGGCAAATCTTGGGAGCAATGTGGTGTTGTCCTTTAGGTACAGGAAGAATCAAGAGAGTGGTTACAACGTCGCATGGTCTGCTCCTAACAGGTAAGAGGATCCAGAATTTCTTTGGAGCTCTGGCATGGGAGAGGTAGAAAGCAAAGTATGAAAGAGCCAAAAACAGAGTGGATCAGAGACATCTGGAGGCACTATGTGGAAAAGAGGGAATTTGAATCAAGATACTGCAGTGTCTCTGTTCATGTGAAATCCATCTGCGGCCAGCAAATGATTCCTGTTCATAGCAAAGCAAATCAGTGTTGTCAGATAGAGATCATAGATCTCTGTAAGTCAGTCCTCACTTGATCCTGCTGTTTGGGTTCTTATGGATTTTCTCATTAATTAAGGAGTTAAATGAAATCTTGGACTTTTTAAAAATTTGTATGAGAGACATGGTTTTAGGTGTTTTGGGGGTAAATTATCATTTTACAGAAAATAATGTCACCCTCAAAATACTAAAATAGGAAAAAAATATTACCTTACAAATCTATATCTAGTGAAAATATCCTTCAAAATTGAAAATAAAAAAGAAACACTTTTCGGCAAATTAAACTTCAGAGACTCAATAAGAGTGGACCCACAGTAAAGAAAATACTAAAGGGAGGTTTTTTTCAGCCAGAAGACAAATGATTCATAAGTAAGGAAATTCAAGAAGGAATAAAAAGCATTAATATTTTGGGAAATCTAAGTGAGTATTGGCTGTAACAATAATGCCTTCCAGAGTTTAAATATAGGTAAAATGAAAATATAAGACAATAATAGCACAACAGATGACAGGGGTGAAGTAGAAAAAAAGTATTCTCATGTCCTAGCAAAGTATAGATGCTGGTAAAAGTACTAATTTATACTACTTTATGTTTTTAACACCTTTATTGGAGTATAATTGCTTTAAAATGTTGTGTTATTTGCTGCTGTATAACAAAGTGAATCAGCTATATGTACACATATATCCCCATATCCCCTCCCTCTTGCGACTCCCCCCCACCCTCCCTATCCCACCCCTCTAGGTGGTCACAAAGCACCGAGCTGATCTCCCTGTGCTGTGCGGCTGCTTCCCACTAGCTATCTATTTTACATTTGGTAGTGTATATATGTCCATGCCACTCTCTCACTTTGTCCTAGCTTACCCTTCCCCCTCCCTGTGTCCTCAAGTCCATTCTCTATGTCTGCGTCTTTATTCCTGTCCTGCCCCTAGGTTCTTCAGAACCATTTTTTTCTTTTTTTTTTTTGATTCCATATATATGTGTTAGCATACGGGATTTGTTCTTCTCTTTCTGACTTACTTCACTCTGTATGACAGACTCCAGGTCCATCCACCTCACTGCAAATAACTCAGTTTTGTTTCTTTTTATGGCTGAGTAATATTCCATTGTATATATGTGTCACATCTTCTTTATCCTTTCATCTGTCAATGGACACTTAGGTTGCTTCCATGTCCTGGCTATTGCAAATAGAGCTGCAATGAACACTGTGGTACATGACTCTTTTTGAATTATGGTTTTCTCAGGGTATATGCCCAGTAGTGGGATTGCTGGGTCATATGGTAGTTCTATTTTTAGTTCTTTAAGGACCCTCCATACTGTTCTCCATAGTGGCTGTATCAATTTACATTCCCACCAACAGTGCAAGAGGGTCCCTTTTCTCCACACACTCTTCAGCATTTATTGTTTGGAGATTTTTTGATGATGGCCATTCTGACCGGTGTGAGGTGATACCTCATTGTGGTTTTGATTTGCATTTCTCTAATGATTAGGGATGTTGAGCATCCTTTCATGTGTTTGTTGGCAATCAGTGTATCTTCTATGGAGAAATGTCTATTTAGATCTGCCCATTTTTGGATTGGGTTGTTTGTTTTTTTGATATTGAGCTGCACGAGCTGCTCGTATATTTTGGAGATTAATCCTTTGTCAGTTGCTTCATTTGCAAAGATTTCTCCCATTCTGAGGGTTGTATTTTCGTCTTGTTTATGGTTTCCTTTGCTGTGCAAAAGCTTTTAAGTTTCATTAAGTCCCATTTGTTTATTTTTGTTTTTATTTCCCTTTCTGTAGGAGGTGGGTCAAAAAGGATCTTGCTGTGATTTATGTCAAAGAGTGTTCTTCCTAAGTTTTCCTCTAAGAGTTTAATAGTGTCTGCCCTTACATTTAGGCCTTTAACCCATTTTGAGTTTATTTTTTGTGTATGGTGTTAAGAAGTGTTCTAATTTCATTCTTTTACATGTAGCTGTCCAGTTTTCCCAGCACCACTTATTGAAGAGGCTGTCTTTTCTCCATTGTATATGTTTGCCTCCTTTATCAAAGATAAGATGACCATATGCGTGTGGGTTTATTTCTGGGATTTCTATCCTGTTCCATTGATCTATATTTCTGTTTTTGTGCCTGTACCATACTGCCTTGATTACTGTAGCTTTGTAGTATAGTCTGAAGTCAGGGAGCCTGATTCCTCCAGCTCTGTTTTTCGTTCTCAAGATTGCTTTTGCTATTTGGGATCTTTTGTGTTTCCATACAAATTGCGAAATTTTTCTTTCCAGTCTGGGAAAAATGCCAGTGGTAGTTTGATAGGGATTGCGTTGAATCTGTAGATTGCTTTGGGTAGTATAGTCATTTTCACAATGTTGATTCTTCCAATCCAAGAACATGGTATATCTCTCCATCTGTTTGTATCAGCTTTAATTTCTATCATCAGTGTCTTATAGTTTTCTGCATAAAGTCTTTTGTCTCCTTAGGTAGGTTTATTCCTAGGTATTTTATTCTTTTTGTTGCAATGATAAATGGGAGTGTTTCCTTAATTTCTCTTTCAGATTTTTCATCATTAGTGTATAGGAATGCAAGAGATTTCTGTGCATTAATTTTGTATCCTGCTACTTTACGAAATTCATTGATTAGCTCTAGTAGTTTTCTGGTAGCATCTTTAGGATTCTCCAATGTATTGTATCATATCATCTGCAAACAGTGACAGCCTTACTTCTTTTCTGATTTGGATTCCTTTTATTTCTTTTTCTTCTCTGATTGCTGCCACTAAAACTTCCAAAATTATGTTGAATAATAATGGTGAGAGTGGGCATCATTGTCTTGTTCCTGATTTTAGAGGAAATGGTTTCAGTTTTTCACCACTGAGAATGACGTTGGCTGTGGGTTTGTCACACATGGTCATTACTATGTTGATGTAACTTCCCTCTATGCCTATGTTCTGGAGAGTTTTATCATAAATGGGTGTTGAATTCTGTCGAAAGCTTTTTTGGCATCTGTTGAGATTATCATGTGGTTTTTATCCTTCAGTTTGTTAATACAGTTTATCACATTGATTGATTTGCGTATATTGAAGAATCCTTGCATTCCTGGGATAAACCCTACTTGACCATGGTGTATGATCCTTTTAATGTGCTGTTGGATTCTGTTTACCAGTATTTTGTTGAGGATTTTTGCATCTATGTTCATCAGAGATATTGGTCTGTAGTTTGTTTTTTTTTTTGGTGACATCTTTGTCTGGTTTTGGTATCAGCATGATGGGGACCCTGTACAATGAGTTTGGGAGTGTTCCTCCCTCTGCTGTATTTTGGAAGAGTTTGAGAAGGATTGGTGTTAGCTCTTCTCTAAATGGTTGATAGAGTTCACCTGTGAAGCCATCAGGTCCTGGGCTTTTGTTTGCTGGAAGATTTTTAATCACAGTTTCAATTTCAGTGCTTGTGATTGGTCTGTGTATATTTTCAATTTCTTCCTGGTTCAGTCTCAGAAGGTTGTGTTTTTCTAAGATTTGTC
The DNA here is from genome assembly GCF_028021215.1 of Eschrichtius robustus. Lineage (NCBI taxonomy): Eukaryota > Metazoa > Chordata > Mammalia > Artiodactyla > Eschrichtiidae > Eschrichtius > Eschrichtius robustus. The sequence continues at coordinate 67,018,344 of NC_090828.1, forward strand.
CATTTCTTCCAGGTTGTCCATTTTATTGGCATATAGTTGCTTGTAGTAATCGCTCATGGTCCTTTGTATTTCTGCAGTGTCAGTTGTTACTTCTCCTTTTTCATTTCTAATTCTATTGATTTGAGTTTTCTCTTTTTTTCTTCATGAGTCTGGCTAGTGGTTTATCAATTTGTTTTATCTTCTCAAAGAACCAGCTTTTAGTTTTTTTGATCTTTGCTATTGTTTCCTTCATTTCTTATTCATTCATTTCTGATCTGTTCTTTATGATTTCTTTCCTTCTGCTAACTTTGGGGGTTTTTTTTGTTCTTTCTCTAATTGCTTAGGGTGTAAGGTTAGGTTGAGATTTTTCTTGTTTACTGAGGTAGGATTGTATTGCTATAAACTTCCCTCTTAGAACTGCTTTTGCTGCATTCCATAGGCTTTGGGTTGTCTTGTTTTCACTGTCATTTGTTTCTAGGTATTTTTTGATTTCCCCTTTGATTTCTTCAGTGATCACTTCGTTATTAAGTAGTGTATTGTTTAGCCTCCATGTGTTTGTAGTTTTTTCAGATCTTTTCCTGTAATTGATATCTAGTCTCATAGCGTTGTGGTCGGAAAAGATACTTGATACAATTTCAATTTCCTTAAATTTACCAAGGCTTGATTTGTGACCCAAGATATGATCTATCCTGGAGAATGTTCCACGAGCACTTGAGAAGAAAGTGTATTCTGTTGTTTTTGGATGGAATGTCCTATAAATGTCAATTAAGTCCATCTCGTTTAATGTGTCATTTAAAGCTTGTGTTTCCTTATTTATTTTCATTTTGGATGATCTGTCCATTGGTGAAAGTGGGGTGTTAAAGTCCCCTACTATGATTGTGTTACTGTCGATTTCCCCTCTTATGGTTGTTAGCATTTGCCTTATGTATTGAGGTTCTCTTATGTTGGGTGCATAAATATTTTCAATTGTTATAGCTTCTTCTTGGATTGATCCCTTGATTATTATGTAGTGTCCTTTTTTGCCCCTTGTAATTGTCTTTATTTTAAAGTCCATTTTGCCTGATATGAGAATTGCTACTCCAGCTTTCTTTTGATTTCCATTTGCATGGAATATCTTTTTCCATCCTTTCACTTTCAGTCTGTTTGTGTCCGTAGGTCTGAAGTGGGTCTCTTGTAGATAGCATATATACGGGTCTCGTTTTTGTATCTTTTCAGCCAGTCTATGTCTTTTGGTTGGAGCATTTAATCCATTTACATTTAAGGTAAATATCGATATGTATGTTCCTATTACCATTTTCTTAATTGTTTTGGGGGTTTTTTTGTAGGTCATTTCCTTCTCTTGTGTTTCCTGCCTGGAGAAGTTCCTTTAGCATTTGTTTTAAAGTTGGTTTTGTGGTGCTGAATTCTCTTAAATTTTGCTTGTCTGTAAAAGTTTAAATTTCTCTGTCAAATCTGAATGAGATCCTTGCTGGGTAATCTTGGTTGTAGGTTTTCCCCTTTCATCACATTAAATATGTCCTGCCACTCCCTTCTGGCTTGCAGAGTTTCTGCTGAAAGATTTGCTCTTAACCTTATGGGGATTCCCTTGCATCTTATTTGTTGCTTTTCCCTTGCTGCTTTTAATATTTTTCCTTTGTATTTAATTTTTGATAGTTTGATTAATATGTGTCTTGACATGTTTCTCCTTGGATTTATCCTGTATGGAACTCTCTGCACTTCCTGGACTTGACTATTTCCTTTCCCATGTTAGGGAAGTTTTCAACTATAATCTCTTCCCACATTTTCTCAGGCCCTTTCTTTTTCTCTTCTTCTTCTGGGACCCTTAAATTCGAATGTTGGTGCATTTAATGTTGTCCCAGATGTCTCTGAGACTGTCCTCAATTCTTTTCATTCTTTTTTCTTTATTCTGCTCTGTGGTAGTTATTTCCACTATTTTATCTTCCAGGTCACTTATCTGTTCTTCTGCCTCAGTTATTCTGCTATTGATTCCTTCTAGAGAATTTTTAATTTCATTTATTGTGTTGTTCATCATAGTTTGTTCGCTCTTTAGTTCTTCTAGGTCCTTGTTAAACGTTTCTTTTATTTTCTCCATTCTATTTCCAAGATTTAGGATCATCTTTACTATCATTACTCTGAATTCTTTTTCAGGTAGACTGTCTATTTCCTCTTCATTTGTTTGGTCTGGTGGGATTTTACTTTGCTCCTTCATCTGTTGCGTCTTTCTGTCTTCCCATTTTGCTTAACTGACTGCGTTTGGGGTCTCCTTTTTGAAGGCTGCAGGTTTGTAGTTCCCATTGTTTTTGGTGTCTGCCCAGAGTGGGTAAGGTTGGATCAGTGGGTTGTGTAGGGGAGGTGGAGGGGACTGGTGCCCCCCTTGGTGGAGGGGACTGGTACCTGAGTTCTGGTGCGTGTGGCTGGATCTTGTCTTTGTGGTGGGCAGGGTCACATCCAGCAGTGTGTTTTGGGGTATCTGTGAACTTATTTGATTTTAGGCAGCCTCTCTGTTAATAGGTGGGGTTGTGCTGCTGTCTTGCTAGTTGTTTGGCCTGGGGCATCCAGCACTGGAGCTTGCTGGCCATTGAGTGGAGCTGAGTCTTAGCGTTGAGACAGATATCTCTGGGAGAGCTCTCACCAGTTGATATTACGTGGGGCCGGGAGGTCTCTGGTGGTCCAGTGTCCTGAACTTGGTTCTCCCACCTCAGAGGCTCAGGCCTGACACTAAGCTGGAGCACCAAGACCCTGTCAGCCACATGGCTCAGAAGAAAAAGGGGAAAAAAAAGAAAGAAAAATAAACAAATAAAGTAATTAATTAATTAAATAAAATTATTTAAAATAAAATAATAAAAAAATTATTAAAATAACAATTTAAAAAGTAATAATAATAAAAAAAAGAGAGCAACCAAACCAATAAACAAATCTACCAATGATAACAAGTGCTAAAAACTATACTAAGAGAAACATAAAAATCAGAAACTAGTCAGTTGCAGACAGCAAACCCCAAGCCTACCATTGCTCCCAAAGTCCACCGCCTCAATTTTGGGTTGATTCATTGTCTATTCAGGTATTCCACAGATTCAGGGTACATTAAGTTGATTGTGGGGATACAATCCACCGCTCCTGAGGCTGCTGGGAGAAATTTCCCTTTCTCTTCTTTGTTCGCACAGCTCCTGGGGTTCACCTTTGGATTTGGCCCCACCTCTGTGTGTAGGTTGCCCTCAGGCTTCTGTTCCTGCCCAGACAGGATGGGGTTAAAGCAGCGGCTGATTAGGGGGCTCTGGCTCACTCAGGCCAGGGGAAAGGAGGGGTATGGTAGTTATAATTGGAGTGCGAGGCAATCCTGTGGCAGCAGAGGCTGGTGTGACATTGCAACAGCCTGAGGCATGCTGTGTGTTCTCCCGGGGAAGTTGTCCCTGGATCACGGGACCCTGGCAGTGGCGTGTTGCACAGGCTTCCGGGGTGGGTGTATGGATAGAGACCTGTGCTTGCACACAGGCTTCTTGGCTGCAGCAGCAGCGCTAGCGTCTCATGCCTGTCTCTGGTGTCCATGCTGATAGCCGCGGCTCGTGCCTGTCTCTGGAGCTCATTTAGATGGTGATCTGAATCCCCTCTCCTCGCGCACCAGGAAACAATGGTCTCTTGCCTCTTAAGCAGGTCCAGACTTTTTCCTGGACTCCCTCCCAGCTAGCTGTGGCGCACTAGACCCCTCAGGCTGTGTTCACGCAGCCAACCCCAGTCCTCTCCCTGGGGTCTGACCTCCAAAGCCCGAGCCTCAGCTCCCAGCCCCTGCCCACCCCGGCGGGTGAGCAGACAAGCCTCTCGGGCTGGTGAGTACTGGTTGGCACCGATCCTCAGTGTGGAAATCTCTCCGCTTTGCCCTCTGCACCCCTGTTGCTGTGCTCTCCTCCACGGCTCCAAAGATTCCAACCCCCACCCAGCCCATGTCTCTGCCCGCGAAGGGGTTTCCTAGTGTGTGGAAACTTTTCCTCCTCCACAGCTCCTCCCAGAGGTGCAGGTCCAGTCCCTATTCTTTTGTCTCTATTTTTTCTTTTGCCCTACCCAGGTACGTGGGGGAGTTTCTTGCCTTTTGGGAGGTCTGAGGTCTTCTGCCAGCGTTCAGTAGGTGTTCTGTAGGAGTTGTTCCACATGTAGATGTATTTTTGATGTTCTTGTGGGGAGGAAGGTGATCTCCACGTCTTACTCCTCTGCCATCTTGAAGGTCCCCCCCCAACTTATTTTCGAATTTAATAAGTCACAGAAGCATGTGGCAGTTGGTGGGGTAGCTAAAAACAATATAGTAACAAAATGTATAAAATAAAAAAAATACCAATAATGAATCCAAAAGAAGTCATCAATTTAAATCCAAATGTATTGTGTGTGTGTGTGTGTGTGTGTGTGTGTGTGTGTGTGTGTGAAAGATTGTTAGATAAGGATTGTCAGACTGGATGCAAAATAAAACATCCATATTCAATACTAAATATGAAGTTACAGAAACATTAAAGGTAAAACAATGAAAAAAGATATACCATGCAACCACCATCTAAGTGAAAGCCACTGTAGATACAGTAATATCAGACAAAGTGAATTTAGGGCAATTACTAGAGATTATTACTAGCAATTATTATGACTATTATTACTAGAAGTTAAGGAGCCTATTTCATAATGATAAAAGGGTCTATCTACTACAAAAATGTAGCAATTATAAATTTTAGGTGCTAATAAATATCAAGTAACCAAATAAAAATCAAAAAATATATAGCAGAAGTTAACAGGACTTAACAGTGAAACAAACAAATTCATAAATACATTGGCAGATCTTTACATATCCTTTTTTTACATTACCTTTTGGTAAATGATTGCAAAAACAGACAGAAGAAATCAGTAAAGATGTATTCTGAATGAGAAGGCCAATAAACTTGATCTTTTAAACATATAAAACACTGCATCTAATAAATGAATAATGCATTTCATTTTCAACTACACATGAAACTTATGTTACATTTGATAGATGCTGAGCTAAAAAGCAATTCCTCTCAAATGTTAAATGGTTAAAATTATTCAGGGTATATTATCTGAATAAACAGAAATTAAATTGGAAGTCAAAACAAATATATCTAGATATTCCAGAAGTATGTGGAAATTTAGCAGTACTCTTCTGAACTTCCAATAAGATAAGACAAAATCAAAATACAACTTAGAAAATATTTTTAACTGAATGGTAACAAAATAAAATATAATAAAATTTGTAGATGTTATTAAAGTCATGCTTAGAGAGAAATATATAGCCTAAATGCATTTACCAAAAAAAAATAAAGGCTACAAATCAATTTCAATAATTTAGAAAATAATGGAAAATAAAAATCATAGAAATAGAAGAAAGTAAGTTATAAATATAAATGCAAAAAAAAAAACCCCAATGAAATAGAAAAGGATATACAGTAGAAAAGATGTCAAAAGCCAAAAGTTGGTTCTTTGAAAGATTGAATAACAAAAAGAAAAAAGTCACAAAATACCAATATCAGGAATCAGAAAAGGGTCATTAATACAGATTCTACAGATCTGTAAAAGATAACAAAGTTATAAACAACTTTATGTGAATAAATTTGAAATTTCATTTGCAATGGGCAAATTCCTTGAAAAATTTGCTACAGAAACTGAAACAAGAAACAGCAAATCTGAATGGTTCTCTATTAAAGAAAAAAACTAAAAACTTGTACACAAAACCAACTCAGGCCCAGAAGACTTCACTAGTAAATTATCCAAACAGTTAAGGGAAAATTAATACCAATCTTAATCTCTACCAGAGAACAAAAAAGTGAAAACCTTTTTCATCTTGTTTTAAGAGGTTAGCATCACTTTACAATCAAAATCTAACCAGCATATTAAAAGAAAGAAAAATTATAAGCCAAACTCTTCCACAAAAATAGATGTAAGAATATGAAACAAAATATGAAAAAAATGAAACACAGCAATATATGATATTGATAATACAAGTGACCAAATTGAATTCAATTCCAGGAAAATAATTAGATCTAACATTCTAAAATCAATGAATGTTGTTTACTGCAATATAAAAATAAAGGAGAAAAATACTATAAATACCTAAATATAATGCAATAAAAATTTAATAAAATTCAATATTATAAATGGTTTTAAAAATTCTTAGAAAATTAGGAACTGAAGGGATCCTCTTTAAGATGATAAAGGATATCTATTTTAAAAACCTACACCAAACAGCATACTTAATAGTGAATTATTAAAATCTTCCCCATACTCAGATCAAAAGTAAACAAGCTAACCATTATCATCATACCTCTTAAATGTTATAATGAATGTCTAGTCAGTCCGGTAAGGAAAGAAAATGAAAATGATGGTAGAGGAATTGAAAAGAGCAGAAATAAATGGAACAGAAAACTATAAAACTGTAGAGAAAATCAGCAAGCCAAAAGTTAGTATTTTTGAATACATTAATAAAATTGAGGAAATCCCTAGATAAGCTAATCAAGAAAAAGAGATAAATACAAATTTTCAATACCAGAAATGATAAAAGGGATATGACCAGAGAGGCCACAGACATTAGAAGCATAAAAAGGGAGTGATTTGAATAATTTATGCAATAAATGCAATAACTTAGATGAGGAAATTCTTAGAAAAACGCAACTTATCAAAAGGAAAAAAAAAAAAGGAAAAAAATCTCAGTAGCCCCATATCTGTTAAAGAAACTAATATCTTTAATTTAAAATTTTGCCCAAGGAAGACTCAAGTTACAGATGGCTTTACTAGTGAATTCTATCAATATTTAAGTGAGAAATAATTCCACTCTTACAGAAATTCTTTCAGGAATGAATGAACACTTCCTAACTTGTTTTATGATGACAGCATTATCCTGATACAAAAAATCTGACAAATTATCCAGAAAAAGCACTAAAAATAAGAGAGAGACGTTAAGAGACATGGGAGAAAGATTTAGAAATTTCAACATGTAATCCTCAAAAGTTCCAGATGGAGAGAATAGAAAAGTATGGGATGAGAAAATATTTCTAATGCTAAAAGCTAAGAGTTTTCCTGAAATTGTCTTAATTAAAGATACTAAAAAATATCTTCAAATTACATTAGCATAAATTCTAAGTCAGATTAATAAAAGTAATTTTATAATGATGCAAAAAATTTAAAAACATCAAAAATAATTATAATATAAGCTAATGTATTAAAAACGTGGCTGACTAGTCTTTTTCAGGAAAAGAAAAACTGAGTGAGTTTGCTATCTACAAACTTTGCTAACAGAATTCCTCATCTATTTCAAGAAGGAAATAGAACACAAAATGAAGTAAGCAAAAGAAGCAAATTTAAAGAAAGAAATGAATTAACATCTAAATAAGTCTAAATAAGCACTGCCTACATAAATCCACAATAATAGTACTGTTTAATTCATTGGGTGCCAGACAAGGTAGAATTAAAATAGTAGACAAAAATAACACAAGAAGTGAGCAATGATATGAAATCAGTCTTGGAACTTCATTGCTCCAAATAAGGGTACAACTATTGATTATATTTCACTAATTAAGTATACATGTTAAAATTTAAAGGTAATCACTTATAAAAAGAAATAAGGAAGAAGGAAGGAAGGAAGGAAGGGAGATAATGTGCATCTTCACAACAGTAGAGATGGGGGGGAAATGATGATAACAAAATTAATGCAAAAGAGGACAAAGAAAAGAAGGAAGAAACAAAGAAAAAACCTTGAAAAATAGAAAGCATAAAATAGTGATAAAAATAAAATAAAATACATCTGTACCTAAAATAAATGTGAGTAGATTAAGAAAGGCTATTAATAGAAAATGTCAAATTGGGTTTTATAAAATAAAAACTAGGTATATTCTTTTAAAAATATGTACTAAAAAGATAAAAACACAGACACCTTTAAAAAAAAAAAAGAGATGGGAAAATGAGATCTCTGTAAAATATTAGCAAAAAACAGGCAAGGTACCCTTATTACTAACAGCTTAAATAGGTACAGATGTATTTGATTTCACTGCTCATTCTACTGCTTAGAGCAATCAATCACTCCTCGTTGACAACAGAATAAATTCCAGACTCTTTAGCATAACTTTCAAGTTTCTTCACCTTTGGCTACAACCCTCCTTTGGACAGTTAAGTTCATGTTTGATCTCTCAGCTCCTATCATAAAGCTGATATGTAGTAGACACTCAAATATTTATTTAGTTCACATGAAAGAAAAAAACTCATGAGGGACTTCCCTGGTGGTGCAGTGGTTAAGAATCCGCCTGCCAATGCAGGGGACACGGGCTCGAGCCCTGGTCTGGGAAGATCCAGCGTGCCGTGGGGCACTAATCCCATGCACCACAACTACTGAAGCCCGTGTGCCTAGAGCCCGTGCTCCACAACAAGAGAAGCCACCACAATGAGAAGCCCGCGCACCGCAACGAAGAGTAGCCCCCGCTCACCGCAACTAGAGAAAGCCCACGTGCAGCAATGAAGACCCAACGCAGCCATAAATAAATAAATAAATAAATAAATAAAACTCACGATTCATGCAATCATAACATTTACTTGCATAATGTCCTCTTCAACTTTTTCGTAGGTGTTTTTTCTTTTAAAAAAAAGAGAGAAGCGCATTTATATTGTGGATCTGACATATTGACAACTAAGCAAAATTTCTTTCACCCACGCCTCTTCCTTCCCTCTTCCCCCACTATTGCTGTACATATTAACAACAAAAGACTTTTTTTCAGAGGATTATTTATGAAGCATCCCTTCCTATTTCTTTTTGTTTTTTTTTTTTAATTATTTATTTATTTATTTATTTATTTATGGCTGTGTTGGGTCTTTGTTTCTGTGCGCGGGCTTTCTCAAGTTGCGGCAAGTGGGGGCCACTCTTCATTGCGGTGCGTGGGCCTCTCATTATCGCGGCCTCTCGTTGCGGAGCACAGGCTCCAGACGCGCAGGCTCAGTAATTGTGGCTCACGGGCCCAGTTGCCCCGTGGCATGTGGGATCTTCCCAGACCAGGGCTCGAACCCGTGTCCCTTGCATTGGCAGGCAGATTCTCAACCACTACGCCACCAGGGAAGCCCCCTTCCTATTTCTTATACTCCCTTCCTTTCGTCGACTTTCCCATTTTTCTTCCCCCTTCTTCCTTCTCCTCTCCCTTTTCATCCTCTCCCTTCTTTTTTCCACTCCTCCCTTCTCTTTGTACATTGATCTGTATTATACCAGAGCTTAGGAAAACAAGTGATGATGAGGGGTGCCCAAGATAAGAATGGAAGTCTTTCCTGTTTAGATGTGACTTGACAATGACTAATCGAATGAACGTTTTATATAAGCTGCCTCCCATTGTCCAGATTTAATGGTTCTTACCCAACAGGGCATCTGGAGGACTATTTCTATGAATCCATACTGTTTCCTAAACCCCCACCCCATATGCACTAGGGATAGTTGGGGTGCCATTTTGTATGTGTGTGTATGTATAATTTGAAGATCTCTAAACTATTCTGATAGAATTCCCTTTCCACCAACTACAGTCCTAGGAAAGAACCCCTGATACAAATGGGTCAATGTCACACTTCAAGATAAACACCTCTTGGGACTTCCTTGGTGGCGCAGTGGGTAAGACTCCACACTCCCAATGCAGGGGGCCTGGGTTTGATCCCTGGTCAGGGAACTAGATCCCACATGCATGCCACAACTAAGAGTTTGCATGCCACAACTAAGGAACCCATGAGCTGCAACTAAGGAGCCCTGGAGCCGCAACTAAGGAGCCCGCCTGCTACATCTAAGACCCGGCACAACCAAATAAATAAATAAATAATTTTTTTAAAAAAAGCTTTAAAAAAAAAGATAAACACCTCTCTCTTACTGTATAGCACAGGGAACAATATTCAATATCCTGTGATAAACCATGATGAAAAAGAATATGAAAAAGAATATATATGTATAACTGAGTCACTTTGCTGTATGGCAAAAATTAAACACAACATTGTAAATCAACTATACTTCAATAAAATTTTTTAAAAAGATAAACACCTCTCTCACTACAAGATAAACACCCCCAAAGCCATCATATTGGGAACTTGTATATGATGACTTATACAATGAAGCCCTGAAGGGAACAGGCGCATTTTCTGTAGAACATTTTTTCATATTGAGCAAGGATACCCTAACTCATTGGTCCTCGACCCTAAGTATAAATCAGCATCAATGGGGAACCTTAAAAAAATTAGATGCTTGGAGAGAGGAGAAGATGGCGGAAGAGTAAGACGCGGAGATCAACTTCCTCCCCACAGATACATCAGAAATACATCTACACGTGGAACTGCTCCTATTGAACACCAACTGAACGCTGGCAGAAGACGTCAGGCCTCCCAAAAGGCAAGAAACTCCCCACGTACTTGGGTAGGGCAAAAGAAACAAGAAATAACAGAGACAAAAGAATAGGGACGGGACCCGCACCAGTGGGAGGGAGCTGTGAAGGAGGAGAGGTTTCCACACACTAGGAAGCCCCTTCGCGGGCAGAGACTGCGGGTGGCGGACGGGGGAAGCTTCGGAGCCACGGAGGAGAGCGCAGCCACAGGGGTGTGGAGGGCAAAGCGGAGAGATTCCCGCACAGAGGCTTGGCGCCGAGCAGCACTCACCAGCCCGAGAGGCTTGTCTGCTCACCCGCCAGGGCGGGCGGGGCCTGGGAGCTGAGGCTCGGGCTTTGGAGGTCGGATCCCAGGGAAAGGAGTGGGGTTGGCAGGGTGAACACAGCCTGAAGGGGTTAGCGCACCACAGCTAGCCGGGAGGGAGTCCAGGAAAAGGTCTGGAGCTGCCGAAGAGGCAAGAGACTTTTTCTTGCCTCTTTGTTTCCTGGTGCGCTAGAAGAGAGGATTCAGAGCACCGCCTAAACGAGCTCCAGAGACAGGCGCGAGCCGCGGCTATCAGTGCGGACCCCAGAGACAGGCATGAGACGCCAGGGCTGCTGCTGCCGTGACCAAGAAGCCTGTGTGCAAGCACAGGTCACTCTCCACACCGCCCCTCCTGGGAGCCTGTGCAGCCCGCCACTGCCAGGGTCCCATGATCCAGCAACAACTTCCCCAGGAGAATGCACGGCGCACCTCACGCTGGGGCAACGTCACGCAGGCGCAACGTCACGCCGGCCTCTGCCTCCTGCAGGCTCGCCCCGCATCCGTACCCCTCCCTCCCCCCGGCCTGAGTGAGCCAGAGCCTGCGAAGCAGCTGCTCCTTTAACCCTGTCTTGTGTGAGCGAAAAACAGACGCCCTCAGGCGACCTACACGCAGAGGCGGGTCGAAATCCAAAGCTGAAACCCGAGAGCTGTGCGAACAAAGAAGAGAAAGGGAAATTTCTCCCAGCAGCCTCAGAAGCAGCGGATTAAAGCTCCACAAACAACTTGATGTGCCTGCATCTGTTGAATACCTGAATAGACAATGAATCATCCCGAATTGAGGAGGTGGACTTTGGGAGCAAGATATATTATTTTTTCCCCTTTTCCTCTTTTTGTGAGTGTGTATGTGTATGCTTCTGTGTGAGATTTTGTCTGTATAGCTTTGCTTTCACCGTTTGTCCTAGGGTTCGGTCTGTCCGTTTTTTGTTTTTTTTTCTTACTTAAAATTTTTTTTTCTTTTTTTCTTAATAATTATTTTTTATTTTAATAACTTTATTTTATTTTCTCCTCTTTCTTTCTTTTCTTTCTATTTTTTCTCCCTTTTATTCTGAGCCGTGTGGATGAAAGGCTCTTGGTGCTCCAGCCAGGCATCAGGGCTGTGCCTCTGAGGTGGGAGAGCCAACTTCAGGACACTGGTCCACAGGAGACCTCCCAGCTCCACGTAATACCAAACGGCGAAAATCTCCCAGAGATCTCCATCTCAACACCAAGACCCAGCTTCACTCAACGACCAGCAAGCTATAGTGCTATGCCAAACAACTAGCAAGACAGGAACACAGCCCCATCCATTAGCAGAGAGGCTGCCTAAAATCATAATAAGGCCACAGACACCCCAAAACACACCACCAGACATGGACCTACCCACCAGAAAGACAAGATCCAGCCTCATCCACCAGAACACAGGCACTAGTCCCCTCCACCAGGAAGCCTACACAACCCACTGGACCAACCTTAGCCACTGGGGACAGATACCAAAAACAACAGGAACTACGAACCTGCAGCCTGCGAAAAGGAGACCCCAAACACAGTAAGATAAGCAAAATGGGAAGACAGAAAAACACACAGCAGATGAAGGAGCAAGGTAAAAACACACTAGACCTAACCAATGAAGAGGAAATAGGCAGTCCACCTGAAAAAGAATTCAGAATAATGATAGTAAAGATGATCCAAAATCGTGGAAATAGAATAGACAAAATGCAAGAAACATTTAACAAGGACCTAGAAGAACTAAAGAGGAAGCAAGCAATGATGAAAAACACAATAAATGAAATTAAAAATACTCTAGAAGGGATCAATAGCAGAATAACTGAGGCAGAAGAACGGATAAGTGACCTGGAAGATAAAAGAGTGGAAATAACTACTGCAGAGCAGAATAAAGAAAAAAGAATGAAAAGAACTGAGGACAGTCTCAGAGACCTCTGGAACAACATTAAACGCACCAACATTCGAATTATAGGGGTCCCAGAAGAAGAAGAGAAAAAGAAAGGGACTGAGAAAATATTTGAAGAGATTATAGTTGAAAACTTCCCTAATATGGGAAAAGAAATAGTTAATCAAGTCCTGGAAGCACAGAGAGTCCCATACAGGATAAATCCAAGGAGAAACATGCCAAGACACATATTAATCAAACTATCAAAAATTAAATATAAAGGAAACATATTAAAAGCAGCAAGGGAAAAACAACAAATTACACACAAGGGAATCCCCATAAGGTTAACAGCTGATCTTTCAGCAGAAACTCTGCAAGCCAGAAGGGAGTGGCAGGATATACTTAAAGTGATGAAGGAGAAAAACCTACAACCACGATTATTCTACCCAGCAAGGATCTCATTCAGATTTGATGGAGAAATTAAAACCTTTATAGACAAGCAAAGGCTGAGAGAGTTCAGCACCACCAAACCAACTTTACAACAAATGCTAAAGGAACTTCTCTAGGCAAGAAACACAAGAGAAGGAAAACACCTACAATAACAAACCCAAAACATTGAAGAAAATGGGAATAGGAACATACATATCAATAATTACCTTAAATGTAAATGGATTAAATGCTCCAACCAAAAGACACAGACTGGCTGAATGGATACAAAAACAAGACCCATATATAGGCTGTCTACAAGAGACCCACTTCAGACCTAGGGACACATACGGACTGAAAGTGAGGGGATGGAAAAAGATATTCCATGCAAATGGAAATCAAAAGAAAGCTGGAGTAGCAATTCTCATATCAGACAAAATAGACTTTAAAATAAAGACTATTACAAGAGACAAAGAAGGACACTATACAATGATCAAGGGATCGATCCAAGAGGAAGGTATAACAATTGTAAATATTTATGCACCCAACATAGGAGCACCTCAATACATAAGGCAAATCCTAACAGCCATAAAAGGGGAAATCGACAGTAACACAATCATAGTAGGGGACTTTAACACCCCACTTTCACCAATGGACAGATCATCCAAAATGAAAATAAATAAGGAAACACAAGCTTTAAATGATACATTAAACAAGATGGACTTAATTGATATTTATAGGACATTCCGCCCAAAAACAACAGAATACACATTTTTCTCAAGTGCTCATGGAACATTCTCCAGGATAGATCATATCTTGGGTCACAAATCAAGCCTTGGTAAATTTAAGAAAATTGAAATCGTATCAAGTATCTTTTCCAACCACAATGCTATGAGATTAGATATCAATTACAGGAAAAGATCTGTAAAAAATACAAACACATGGAGGCTACACAATACACTACTTAATAACGAAGTGATCACTGAAGAAATCAAAGGGGAAATCAAAAAATACCTAGAAACAAATGACAATGGAGACACAATGACCCAAAACCTATGGGATGCAGCAAAATCAGTTCTAAGAGGGAAGTTTATAGCAATACAAGCTTACCTCAAGAAACAGGAAACATCTCGAATAAACAACCTAACCTTGCACCTAAAGCAATTAGAGAAAGAAGAACAAAAAGACCCCAAAGTAAGCAAAAGGAAAGAAATCATAAAGATCAGATCAGAAATAAATGAAAAAGAAATGAAGGAAACAATAGCAAAGATCAATAAAACTAAAAGCTGGTTCTTTGAGAAGATAAACAAAATTGATAAACCATTAGCCAGACTCATCAAGAAAAAAAGGGAGAAGACTCAAATCAATAGAATTAGAAATGAAAAAGGAGAAGTAACAACTGACACTGCAGAAATACAAACGACCATGAGAGATTACTACAAGCAACTCTATGCCAATAAAATGGGCAACCTGGAAGAAATGGACAGATTCTTAGAAATGCACAACCAGCCGAGACTGAACCAGGAAGAAATAGAAAATATGAACAGACCAATCACAAGCACTGAAATTGAAACTGTGATTAAAAATCTTCCAACAAACAAAAGCCCAGGACCAGATGGCTTCACAGGCGAATTCTATCAAACATTTAGAGAAGAGCTAACACCTATCCTTCTCAAACTCTTCCAAAATATTGCAGAGTTAGGAACACTCCCCAACTCATTCTACGAGGCCACCATCACCCCGATACCAAAGCCAGACAAAGATGTCACAAAGAAAGAAAACTACAGGCCAATATCACTGATGAACATACATGCAAAAATCCTCAACAAAATACTAGCAAACAGAATCCAACAGCACATTAAAAGGATCATACACCATGATCAAGTGGGGTTTATTCCAGGAATGCAAGGATTCTTCAATACATGCAAATCAATCAACGTGATACACCATATTAACAAGTTGAAGGATAAAAACCATATGATCATCTCAATAGATGCAGAGAAAGCTTTCGACAAAATTCAACACCCATTTATGGTAAAAGCCCTACAGAAAGTAGGCATAGAGGGAACTTTCCTCAACATAATAAAGGTCATATATGACAAACCCACAGCCAATGTTGTCCTCAATGGTGAAAAACTGAAACCATTTCCACTAAGATCAGGAACAAGACAAGGTTGCCCACTCTCACCACTATTATTCAACATAGTTTTGGAAGTTTTAGCCACAGCAATCAGTGAAGAAAAAGAAATAAAAGGAATCCAAATTGGAAAAGAATTAAAGCTGTCACTGTTTGCAGATGACATGATACTATACATAGAGAATCCTAAAGATGCTACCAGAAAACTCCTAGAGCTAATCAATGAATTTGGTAAAGTAGCAGGATACAAAATTAATGCACAGAAATCTCTTGCATTCCTATACACTAATGATGAAAAATCTGAAAGTGAAATTAAGAAAACACTCCCATTTACCATTGCAACAAAAAGGATAAAATACCTAGGAATAAACCTACCTAAGGAGACAAAAGATCTGTATGCAGAAAATTATAAGACACTGATGAAAGAAATTAAAGATGATACAAATCGATGGAGAGATATACCATGTTCTTGGATTGGAAAAATCAACATTGTGAAAATGACTCTACTACCCAAAGCAATCTACAGATTCAATGCAATCCCTATCAAACTACCACTGGCATTTTTCACAGAACTAGAACAAAAAATTTCACAATTTGTATGGAAACACAAAAGACCCCGAATAGCCAAAGCCATCTTGAGAAAGAAAAACAGAGCTGGAGGAATCAGGCTCCCTGACTTCAGACTATACTACAAAGCTACAGTAATCAAGACAGTATGGTACTGGCACAAAAACAGAAACATAGATCAATGGAACAGGAGAGAAAGCCCAGAGATAAACCCACGCACATATGGTCACCTTATCTTTGATAAAGGAGGCAAGCATATATAGTGGAGAAAAGACAGTCTCCTCAATAAGTGGTGCCAGGAAAACTGGACAGGTACATGTAACAGTATGAAATTAGAACACTCCCTAACACCATACACAAAAATAAACTCAAAATGGATTAAAGACCTAAATGTAAGGCCAGACACTATCAAACTCTTAGAGGAAAACATAGGCAGAACACTCTATGACATAAATCACAGCAAGATCCTTTTTGACCCAGCTCCTAGAGAAATGGAAATAAAAACAAAAATAAACAAATGGGACTTAATGAAACTGAAAAGCTTTTGCACAGCAAAGGAAACCATAAACAAGACCAAAAGACAACCCTCAGAATGGGAGAAAATATTTGCAAATGAAGCAACTGACAAAGGATTAATCTCCAGAATTTACAAGCAGCTCAAGCAGCTCAATAACAAAAAAAAAAACCCAATCCAAAAATGGGCAGAAGACCTAAATAAACATTTCTCCAAAGAAGATATACAGATTTCTAACAAACACATGAAAGAATGCTCAACATCATTAATCATTAGAGAAATGCAAATCAAAACTACAATGAGATATCATCTCACACTGGTCAGAATGGCCATCATCAAAAAATCTAGAAACAATAAATGCTGGAGAGGGTGTGGAGAAAAGGGAACACTCTTGCACTGTTGGTGGGAATGTAAATTGATACAGCCACTATGGAGAACAGTATGGAGGTTCCTGAAAAAACTACAAATAGAACTACCATACGACCCAGCAATCCCACTACTGGGCATATACCCTGAGAAAACCATAGGTCAAAAAGAGTCATGTACCAAAATGTTCATTGCAGCTCTATTTACAATAGCCAGGACATGGAAGCAACCTAAATGTCCATCGACAGATGAATGGATAAAGAAGATGTGGCACATATATACAATGGAATATTACTCAGCCATAAAAAGAAATGAAATGGAGGTATTTGTAATGAGGTGGATGGAGTTAAGAGTCTGTCATACAGAGTGAAGTAAGTCAGAAAGAGAAAAACAAATACAGTATGCTAACACATATATACGGAATCTAAGGAAAAAAAAAAAAAGGCCATGAAGAACCTAGTGGCAAGACGGGAATAAAGACACAGACCTACTAGAGAATGGACTTGAGGATATGGGGAGGGGGTGGGGTGAGATGTGACAGGGTAAGAGAGTGTCATGGACATATATACACTACCAAATGTAAAATAGATAACTAGTGGGAAGCAGCCGCATAGCACAGGGAGATCAGCTCGGTGCTTTGTGACCACCTAGAGGGGTGGGATGGGGAGGGTGGGAGGGAGGGAGATGCAAGAGGGAAGAGAAATGGGAACATATTGTATATGTATAACTGATTCACTTTGTTATAAAGCAGAAGCTAACACACCATTGTAAGGCAATTATACTTCAATAAAGATATTTAAAAAAAAAAAAAAAAAAAAGAACTGAAAGTAGAACTACCATACTACCCAGCAATCCCACTACTGGGCATATACCCTGAGAAAACCATAGTTCAAAAAGAGTCATGTACCAAAATGTTCATTGCAGCTCTATTTACAATAGCCAGGACATGGAAGCAACCTAAATGTCCATCATCGGATGAATGGATAAAGAAGATGTGGCACATATATACAACGGAATATTACTCAGCCATAAAAAGAAACGAAATGGAGTTATTTGTAGTGAAGTGGATGGAGTTAGAGTCTGTCATACAGAGTGAAGTAAGTCAGAAAGAGAAGAACAAATCCCGTATGCTAACACATATATATGGAATCTAAGGGAAAAAAATATGGTCATGAAGAACCTAGTGGCAAGACGGGAATAAAGACACAGACCTACTAGAGAATGGACTTGAGGATATGGGGAGGGGGAAGGGTAAGATGTGACAAAGTGAGAGAGTGGCATGGACATATATACACTACCAAACGTAAAACAGATAGCTAGTGGGAAGCAACCGCATAGCACAGGGAGATCAGCTCTGGGCTTTGTGACCACATAGAGGGGTGGGATAGGGAGGGTGGGAGGGAGGGAGATGCAAGAGGGAAGAGATATGGGAACTTATGTATATGTATAACTGATTCACTTTGTTATAAAGCAGAAACTAACACACCATTGTAAAGCAATTATACTCCAATAAAGATGTTAAAAAAAAAAATTGGATGCTTAAGTTTCATCCCCAGAGATATGAATTCAATTGGTCTGCTTTTGGTTCAAACATTGGCATTTATTAAAGCTTCTCAGGTATTTCTAATAGGTAATCAGAACTGAAAAACATTTCAAACTTCTCATAATTAAATGGAAAAACCAAATCTGTGTCACTTGCGGAATTTTGTTTATATATTATAAAGAGTGAGATCTAAGCTCACTTGGAATTTTTGCTTCCAAAATTATAGAAATGAATATGAAGATATTATATGAACTTTTTCTAGTGCAGCAGATTATTAGGGGCCTAAGTGTACAGATCTGTTGTCTACAGACTATAATAAACAAGAGATTTGGTGAACAGAAAAGAAAAAATGAGAATATCCTTAATCAAAAATACTGAGAGCCCAAGGAAGTGATGGAAAAGTATATAGAAAGTACATCAAGAATACATAGGGAAGGAACCAAAATGGAAAAGAGACTAACAAAACAAAACAAAGCAGTAGGTAGACGGGAAGGAGAAAGGATGCACAACTTAAAATGCTAGTCAATTTTTTATTAATTTTTGTAATTTTCCACTGCTCTATCCAATACCATATCTAGGTTTTGGGCCAATATTAAAACTAGATATCCAGTACACTCTTCTTAATTAATTTCCATTAAATGAAAAAATTTAAAGATGAATTATTATATTCAATGTGTATTTTTACATTTTTTCTGACAGATCATTTTACATGATAGAAATTTACCTTTAAATGGCATTTCAAAGATAGAAACAAAGACAGAACAATTAAATACAAAAACAAAAGCAAAAACTTTATTCTTTTGGCTTGATTGTAATGTGGTTTACCGTTCTTTATGGTAATAGCATTTTCCTGCATGCATTTCACCAACATACTACAAGTCAATAGCTTTAGTGTAAAGAATCTACATTTAATGTTGCTTGTGAAAGAAACACAAAATGTTTTGCTGTAACTGGTAATATAATTTCACTTATATAATTTTTGTTGAAAAGAAAAGCTTGGACCTCATATCATATCTGATAAAGTTCTAATGCCATATGGGTCAGTAAGAATAAGATCTACCTGTGTGAACAAACACTGGAAAAGACTGATGATTTACTGAATAAAAGGACTAGGTGGAAACATCTGATACAAGTGATGCCAAGAATATCAACTGATCGTTACTTAAGCCTCTTTTGATGATAAGGCATCACTATTTGAAAGCAAATAAATGCTGGACTCAGTCTGAGATTTGTTTCACATTGAAATGTGTGCAAAGTTTACTGTACTAATAAAAAAAAGCAGGAACCTACATTGCATGTTAGTCTTTGTTTCTTATTTTGTGAAGTGCTTTAATTTAAAAGTGCTAGGAACAGAAACTAACAGTAGTGACTGTGACATCAACCTGAAGATACTTTTAATTTCCCATTTTATGTACAAAAAGCTGAAAAATAAAATAAAATGAACTTTGTACAGTATTTATATTTTCTTAGAAAACTCTAACCATATATTTTCAACAGAATTAAGCAGCTTGCAACATGTTTGTACATCAGGCTTTTTACCGTAGAGTATTCAATTAAGATTGGAAGGATAAAAACCAAGAAGCTCTTTATTGTTTGCTGCAACCTATTGCTTAATGACATGAAGAATGAGGTCTTGATAGAGCAATTTGCTTCACTTTACCACTGACATATATGGCTTCCCATATTAGACTTCTGGACAGTGGAAGGAATAAGATGCAGCAGCAGAGGCAAGATAAACATGCAGCAGTGACAGCTTCAAACTATAATGGAACCAATTACATCATATTACCTGTTGAAAGCTTGCAAACTATACTTACTGTGGTACGTATTTGATGCAATAAATACTGTGCTTAAGTCATCATTTTTGTTTGCTCAAACATGCACCACTGGGTAAAATTACTATTTACAAAGCAGACTTTTATTTTTTAAATTGACATGTACTATGTCAACCTTACCAAGAGCAGAAGATGGCTAAACAATACTGCAGGAAAAAGCAGAATCAACTTTATAAAGTGACGGGGGGTGATGCTTTTTGGTCAATTCAGGTTTTAGAAAGGACTGATAGGATATTTTTATTTTATGCCAAAGGACACTTATCAAAAATGTTATAGTCATGCTGCCAGGACTCTGAATGACTATGTAATGGTGTGTGTGTGTGTGTGTGTGTGTGTGGTGTGTATACATATATATGTATATACACGCACATATACATATATACATATATACAGGTACATGTAATGGATTATGAAAAAATAAAACAACTTTTTAATGCTTGTGAATTCTATGAAACATTTACAGGCACAGTAAAATTTTTCTGGATGAGACACCTTAAAAACATGAATAGCTATTTAAGCACCTCAAAAATCTAAAAACATCCTGACACAAGAAGTAAACTCTTTCCTTTTGTGATGTGATTTCTTTTCATGTGAGAATGAGAAGTGCAGCATGCCTTCATTTAAAATATATCCAGTTATACAGTAGAGAAACATAGAATTTCTTACCTTTACTCCCTCTCCCCAAACATAAACCCATTTACAAAAATAGTCACATATAATAGTAAACAACCTGTGGATTAAAAAGAAAGTGATAAATTCACAGCATACATTTCATAAAAATGTGGCAGGTGTGGCAGTTAGAACATAAACAGTGGTGACAATTACTGTTATCAAGTGTCATGTGCTGAATTTACATAAAAATGTAACTTCCCTCCCCCCTTTAAACTGGTTCCTAGAGTCTGAGTAGCCATTACTCTCTGCTCTTCAGCAGTGTCAGCTGGTTGTGAACATAGAAACCTCCTGTCGATGTTGTTTCTCTGGTTTGTTGAGCCTCAGTTTGCTGACCAGAGGCCCCTGTCTTGTTATAGGCACTGACCTTAAGTATACAGTTGTAAAAACAGTCAGTTTGGCATTGACCTCCTGTGGGAGTCCTGTTGACACAAACACATCACCATCACGGGCTGTAAACAATTGATCACAAAATGGAATATTCTTTGTTTCTTTTTACTTTTTACTTTCCCTGATATCTTTTCCTTTGTCTTCCTTTTCTGATTTGTCTTTTTCAAATTTTTCTTTTTCCGGTTTGGTCACACTGTCATAGGAAGGTGGAGACGTGGTAGAAGGTGTCACATCGGTTTTCTCTGGAGTTGAATTCTCATTTAGTTTATCAATGAGGATATCTTCTTTGATGGGTGTTCCATCACCTTCTTTACCTTTGTCCTTCTTATATATACATGAAACTTTCTTAACTTTTTGCTTCAAGAGGTAGCGTCTATAAGCCCTCTGGATAACAATAGCAGACACCTCCTCTTGTTTGCGTTTCAAAGTGGTTGTAATGGGCTCATAGGAGACTTTGGAGGGGTTGGATGCCATGAATCTCTCTTCCATCTGTATTCGAAGGGCATCCATCTCTCCACTCTCACCCAAAACACGCTTTGTAAAGGCAAATAAAATGTCGAGGCAGTGGATCCTGTCCCCACTGACCATGGGCAGATCCATAGCAATGAGCTGGACTTTGTTTGGTTTTGCTATGAGAAGAGGAGGATCCAGGGCAGCTGCAAAATCAGAGAGTTTGGAGAACTCTATGAATTGGGTGGCATCGGGATCAAACTTCTCCCAGACCTCATAGAACATCTCAAAGTCATCCTCGCTCAGGGGCTCTGCGCTTTCTTCAGTAGCAACACTGAAGTTCTCCAGAATGACAGCGATATACATGTTCACCACGACCAGGAATGATATGATGATGTAACTGACAAAAAAGAAGATCCCCACAGATGGGTTCCCACAGTCTCCCTTAACTGAGCTGCCAGGGTGATCTTTTTCAGGGTCACAGTCTGGAGGTCCACTATTCAGAATAGGTGCTAGCAATCCATCCCAGCCAGCAGAGGTGGTAATCTGGAACAGGCAGATCATGCTGTTGCCAAAGGTCTCGAAGTTGAACATGTCATCAATTCCAACCTCCCTCTTAACATAGGCGAAGTTGGACATTCCAAAGATGGCGTAGATGAACATGACCAGGAAGAGCAGGAGGCCGATGTTAAACAACGCAGGAAGGGACATCATCAAAGCAAAGAGCAGCGTGCGGATCCCCTTGGCCCCTTTGATCAGACGCAGGATTCGGCCAATCCTGGCAAGACGGATCACTCGGAACAGGGTAGGGGACACAAAATATTTCTCTATCAGCTCAGCCAGAAACATACCTATGGAAAGCCAAGATAAAACAAAAATAAGGTTATACTTAATGGCAGCAGATGAAAATTTACATTTCTAAGGTAAGCACTAACTAGTTTTACAAAATGTGGACATGAGAATTAGGGGTACACACACACACACACACACATTTACATACACAATCTGCAATATTTTTTAGCAAAATGAAACTGGTATGTTTAGTGTTATAACATTAACACCTTTATACTAACTGAAAGTATTAATGGTCATTTTTCCTGGTTCAAGAAAAGCATCTATAAAGGACACAATGTATATGGCAGCCAAGCACAGAAATTTAAGAAATTTATGTTTCTTAAATACTAGTTCTAGTGTTTGTATAAGATTTAATGGATAAAGCATATGATTTTTGGATCAGGAATATGAGAGTTCTTATTCTTCTGAGATGGTTTTGATCCATTTTATTTGGGAGGTGGCAGAACAACGTACTGGAGACAATCCAGGCTTTCAAGACAGACATACTTGGGACTGAATCCTGGCAATGATTTTATGCATTGCTAAATGGTGATAATAGCTACTTTTGTTGTCGTTGTCAGGCTTAACATTTACTAAGTCTTTTCTTTGTGCTAGGCACAGTGCTAAGTGCATTTACTTTCATAATCTCATTTAATCTTCACAACACCACTTCACAAAAATATTCCTTGGAAAGCTAAGGATTGGAAAGGTGAGGTAACTTGCCATAGGTCACAGAGCTGGTAAGTAGTGAAAATAGGGAAGCGCTCGGTCAGGTCTGTATGACCCAGGAGTCTCACCCCTTAATCACTGTATTATCCTGCATATCACAGTCGTCAGGATCAAATGGAATGCTACCTTGTCTTTCTATTTAACCAGCGAAAGTGTATAAATAGTGGAATACTATTTTTCTCTCTATGTATATGTTCTCTTTCCTCAAACAAGCAGAACCTTACCTCTAGCACCTGATTTAATGTCCTACACACAAACACTTCATATGTATTGATGAAATGAATTTGCTTTGAATTTTTGAACAAAATGTGTACTTGTGAAAAAGAATATTACACACCATAGAAAACTATCTGAACCCAAAGATAACATGAAGCTTGTATGAGTGTGAATATATATAAACACACAACATGATATTCCAATTATCAAGGACAATTATTTATGGACTATTTGACTACTTGTAATGATTTATATGTGTACGTGTGTGTGAATTGTTTATTCAAAGCAATACTTGTCTATACTACAGGAGTATGACTGAGTACAGGAGTATTAGGCCAAAGTTGCAGTTATTTTCTTCTGAAATGAGACAAGATGATAAATGAAACCTGCAGAATATAAATTCTTTTTTTTACACATCATTTCATACACAGCATGCAATTAGAGAAATGACAAGCTGAGAATGGACTAATAATTAGACTTTTATTTGAAACTTCGGGGTGAATGAGTAAGATTAGTGAAAAAAACTTTAAAGCTTTAAAACACAAATTTTCACTACTAAATTCCTTAACTGAGTAAAAGCAGCTCTTCTTACCTACGATGGAGAGAATGACCACCACAAAATCAAAAATATTCCATCCGATGGTGAAATAGTAATAACGAAGAGAGATTAATTTCAGCACACATTCTCCAGTGAACAGAACAATAAACACCAGATTAATCCAGTACAGAATGTTTGTCATTTCTTGACTCTGGTCATCAGTTTCCACCATCATGGTGACCATGTTGAGGCAGATGAGGATCATGATGCTGATATCAAAGACTTGTTTGGTTACAAAATCAAAGACCATCCCTTGAAATTTGTTCTGAAACAAAGAGTATGTAAAGTTCACTTAGATACTGAAAACAAAAAAAATCAAGTTCAACTTATCTGATTTTAATATAGCAATATGAAAATGTAGCTTTTATTAAAAAACACTCTATGTTTGTTTTACACTTGGAAGAAAATTTGTATGTTGGAATATCCAACTCTTTCCAAATGTATTTGTTTTATTTACACTGTTCATGATACCAGATTTTATAAACTGATTTTATGTTAAGAACCGCCTGCTAGGTTCTCAGTGCCCAGAACATCACCATGTGTACAATGGACAGTTAGTAAATATTTGCCACTATAATGAATCTTTGTTATTGCCTGTGTTGGGGGTGAGCATCAAAATTAACTTTGAAGAACTAATAAATAAATACTTCTCTTGCTTTTTCTGTCCTTTTCCCCCCTAGTTTCTCCCTTTATATACCCCCCAACCCCCAGCAAAGCCAAAGCGTCTTAAATTCTACCCTAATTCTACCTCAAGGTTCAGTTGAGAAGATGTTTTTAGAATTATAGTTCAAGAAAAAGGACATTATGGGGCCTCCCTGGTGGCGCAGCGGTTGAGAATCTGCCTGCCAATGCAGGGAACACGGGTTCGAGCCCTGGTCTGGGAAGATCCCACATGCCGCGGAACAACTAGGTCCATGAGTCACAACTACTGAGCCTGCGCGTCTGGAGCCTGTGCTCCGCAACAAGAGAGGCCGCGATAGTGAGAGGCCCGCACACCGCGATGAAGAGTGGCCCCCGCTTGCCGCAACTACAGAGAGCCCTCGCACAGAAACGGAGACCCAACACAGCCAAAAATAAAGAAATAAAGAAATAAAGAAAAAGGACATTAGTGGAATAGTTGGTGAAATCCAGTTAAATTCTACATTTTATTTTATGGTATTACACCAAGATTAATTTCTTAGTTTTGCTAACCAATCTATGGTTATGTAAGAGGTTAAAATAAAGGAAAGTAGGGTGAGGATTTTGTGAGGTAACTCTTCTATAAGAATAAAATTATCTTTAAAAAATTACAGTTCACAATGCAAATGTTCAAACTCTGCCCTATTCAATTTGGACCTTATTCCAAGCACTAACTGGCCTTACGTCTTGTTTATGAAATTAAGTCCTCATCTTGTAAACCAATTAAGCCGACTGGACCCTATTTTCTTCCTTTTTGCCCCTATCTGCTTGGTATTGAGGCACTCTGGAGCTTGGGCCTTGGCTTACCTCTGCTAGGTTGTCCTCTACCTTCTCAACTAGAACTACAGACGTTCTGCTACCTCTACGCTCATAGTCTGCTTTCCCAGATCGACACATTTATTGGTCTGGATTCTCTATGTTAGTGTTTTGTCCTCTCCCTAGTAGAAGCATCCATTACTCCCTATTGAAATTCTGGGACATCAAACACCACCTGTTTGTTATATTTTGCTATTTTCTCTGAATACATATTTAGCCTGCTGGGTTGGACTTACATTGTTTCAGCTGGGTCTGTCCTTCTAGGGCCTTCTTCAACCTAATAAATGCATCTAATTCCAGTTCTAAACACTTCGTTCTCAGCTCTTGTGTACTGAAGTTTACTTTTCCAAGGCTAGTTATGGTCCCCTTATTTCTACCCTTCTGATATTTCCTACCACTCTTGTACCGTATCATTTTATCTTGTTTATCTGTCTCCTCTGTCCTAACACCTCTGTCAAGGGGTATTATCAGACAGCCCTTCTCAGTCTGGTGAATTCTAACTCAGTTTTAAGTTTTAAGCACTCTGTGATCTCAGAAAACTTTGTGCTTACATTTGTCATAAAAGTGATGACATTTTATGACATCAATTGCTCTTATTTAATTAAAACTTTTTTCTCTTCCACAGATATAGCACCTACAGAATGCTATAGAATCTACACTGTAGAATCTACAGTGTAGTAGATTCAAAATTGCATAAAAATTGCATAAAATCAGAAACTTGGTGTTTATTTTCATATCAGCATGATCAATATAAAGCTCCTTAGATTCCCTGTCCATTTAGTTTTCCAGTGGATTACCTCAACGTACAACTCCAATTCCCAATTTAAATCCTAGAATATGCTGGAGGAAGCTATATAACCTTGGAGGCCTTGTTCACCAAAGATTTATGTTCTCTCACTTTACCTTGGCCCTTGACAATGATTAGCAATCCTTTGTCCCTCACTTGGTCCCAGGATAATTTCAAACTTCTCAGAAATTTCCCATTCTCTTGCCCTCTAGTCTTCTTTTTTGAGAACATCAAAGTCAACGGGTGTAAAGAAACTCTTCTACTTCCTTTTTCATTTCATATTATCTTGTCTCCCACACCTACTTTTTATATATTACTCCAAATTCATTGGAGGACTCAGTCCCTTTTGCTCTCTAACCTAGACTACACTGTTCTTGAGCCACATCCTGCACAACTTTATTCTATATTTATTCCCTTTCTCTTCAATCTCTTCTTCTCCAGAACTCCTGCTTTGCTATGAACCTAATCTCTCAATCTTTAGAAATTTTATTTTACTACTTCTTCTAAACATTCATTCTCTTTCAGACTCCCTTTTTGATTGTAAAATTCTGTAAACTAGCATCCCCAATTTTTTCTCCATTCATGTCCCTACTTCATATTCTGCATGACACCACTATTCATCCAGTTGTGTAAGGCAGAAACTCATAAGTCATCTTTGTTGCTTCCTTCTTCACCTCTCATATTCAATTAATAAACCTTCTAATTTCACTCCTTTGATAGCTTACAAATCCATCTATTTTATTCATCTCTACACCACTCTACCTATCATCTCTGAAATAGTTCCAAAACGAGTCTGCAATGCACATACTGCCTCTGTCAGCGCTGGTTGAGTGATATTCACAAAACCCAAACGGCCCAGGTCCCCTTCAATGGCTTCCCATTGCTCTAAGGACAAAGACTACTCTTGAACATGGCCTATGAAGCCCAGAAAAGTGTGGACCATCCTAACCTCTTCATTCTCCCCATGTCCCAAATGAAACCCCACCCTCTGCACTCCAGCTCACTGGCCTTCCTACCTCAGGGCCTTCACATATACATTCCTCTTCTCTTCCCACATTGCCTACTGACACTTCCTCATTCTTCTCCATGCCTCAGCTCATGCTTCAGTGAAGCCTTCCCCAACTTCCCTGATTCATCAGTCCCCTCTTTCATATCAGCTCTCATAGCCAAATGGATCTTTCCTTCTTGGATATTTCTATATTTGTTGGGGTGACTATTTGATTACCAAATAGACTCTTTATTGTTAGATATTTAAATCTGAATGTTTAGCATAGTACATTGTTAATGAACGACTGAATGGATGGATTTTACCAAATCATTTCTTAATTTGCCAAATTGTTGCCAATAATAGTCTAGTTAAGTGCACTGGTCGTTTCCTGTGCATCCCTGTCCCTGCCAGGTAAATCTACGTCATTTGATGTAATTAAACAGCCATTTAAAAATTTCTTTCTCAATCGTTTATCTACATATATATGTTGCCTACTGATAAATCTCACTCCTTCACTGATTTACCTCTTCCTATAATGGTGAAGTGCCCAAGGCTTCATGCTCAGCACTTTTTGGGTCTTTTTTTTTTTTTTTTTTGATATATTCTAATTATCTTTTAAAAATGAATCTAAGCTTCAGAGCTCAACTGAATTATGTCTGACAATGACAACTCTAAAATCTTTGTCTCATATTCATAAGACCTAATTTTTCCAAATGCCTTTATAAGACTTTGTTAGTGCAATCAGTAATTTTACAAAACATTAACTGTTTTACATTCTTCATTATCTACATGTCCTTCCTTTTTTCCTATATTTTATAGCTGCCTCATCCCACTGAGTCTTCTTGTTGGCTCCTTTATTTCCTATGTTCCAGTCCTACTGGCATGACCCCATATTGTGGACTCATCTTCTTGTATATAAGGGTTCATCTTCTTGTCTGAGGCCCAGCATTATTTTGTCTCTAACATCTTCTCATGCCAGTCTCTAAAATTCTTTTTCTTCACATTACTATGCTGTTCACTTAACTATATTATATTTTCATTTGGCTTAATTAAGATCGATTTCTTCAGACTCATAGTGGTAACCTTGACTCATTTAACCCAGAAAACCTTGTGTTTACTACTCACTATTTCAAATATATCACTATTCTCCACTGCAATATTTATTTCCATGGCTTTGGAGTATACATTTTCTTATATAGGGCATTACTCTGCTTTACTCCCCATCCATTCAAGTTGTATTATTTCTCAAAGAGTAGGCTCAAATTGTCCATTCCTAATGTTTTGTCCAATATAACTATCCACTTTCTTTGAGCTTTTGGCTAACTTACAAACAAAACATGGGCATGGCCAGTTTTAGCTTGGCCAGTTTTACATCGCCACTAATGGAGTCATAGAGTCATGATTCCTGGGGAACACTGGATTGCCTTGTACCATGTATACCTTGGGGGAGGACTTCTGAAACATAGAAAAACTCAGGAACTCTCCTGACAACAATTCCTTGCAGCAACCAAACAGAACCAGTAGCCATTGGCAAATATACAATTGGAATAGCCATAAAAAGTCTTAAAGAATGATGTCATCTGATTTAGGGGCAAGATGCTAGGAGGAAATAGATTTTTCTTAAAAACCAGGAAAAAACAACAAGACCTGTGACTTTTTGCATTAATGATTCCATTCAATCTGCAGAATTGGACAGAATATGGGGCATATCCAAGAGGTACCAATTATCTCAATTGGTCCCCACTGCACTCTGAGAACATTCAATATTCCCACACTATGTATATATGAATATGTTTTCTTCTCTGCGTTATTAGAAGCTCCTCAATGACATCAATCCTATGGAATAATATTGGCATATAAGTCTAAACATTATTATTAATATGTATTTTATGTCTGTATATAAAATATATTACATAATTTCTACATAGTATGTATATATAAATTACAAATACTTAGGCTATTTAGGCTAGCTAGTCACATTGTTAAGGCAAAAACTTTGTTTTGCAAATGCACAAAAATTAGTATCTAGCAATTTGGGCTGTAAAAGTGATAGATAGCATAGATTTTATTAATGATGAAAGTATGTTGTTCTTACAGCAGGTCGAGGTATGGGTTTTTGTGGTTTCTTTGAACCCAGTTTTTTCATTGCATTGTAGTATTTCTTCTGTTCTTCTGTCATAAAAATGTCTTGACCTCCAAAGTAAAGAAATGAAAGAAAAACTTGTAAAAATCACGTTCTTTGCTAGCTACAAAATTCATCTTAGTAACTGTGTGAAAAATGGCTCCACATTCTATTCTAATGCTACTAATTAATATATGTATTTTAGAGATGCATATATCCAATGCATAAATTATGCCATATTAGTCAGATTTCTATACTGGAAATATCAGTACGTGCTATCTGAATTATCAATCACTTAAAAACTCATAGATGATTAAGTCTCTCAAAACAATTTCTGAATTTTATATTCTTTCTTTTTGTTGACTGCATTTGGAGCCAAAAGGAAACAGTGTGATATGTTTAGTTCACATTTTAGAGCAAGGATGAAGTTTTAGTATACTTATCTTCTTTTTCTGTTGGTTGAAGTTATCTATGATGACACCAATGAAAAGATTCAGAGTAAAGAATGAACCAAAAATAATAAAGATGACAAAATAAAGATACATGTACAGATTGTCTTCATACTTGGGTTGTAATTCTACCTACAAAATATGAAAAATGATAACTATTAGACCTAATCCATGTTTCATAAAAAAGACATCAGTGAATTTTCGATTCTCAAAGCATGTCTCTATCACTGGAAATTAAAAAAAAATTAAACAGATTTTATGAAACATCAAATCTAACACACCTATTGAAGAGTCTCTAATACAGTTCACTGAGTTGAGAAAATGAAACAACTCATAGAAAAGTCTGAATAATTAAAATTAATTTCACCCAGTAAATGCCTAGATTATGAATGCACTTTCAATGCAGTTTCAAGACCCCAATGGGGCATGCAAAGTGAGGATTTCCTCTTCCTACAGAAGAGGTGTTGTAGTCACACTATTCTATGTTAAAACCGTTCAAATTTTACCCTCTCTGACTCAGCTTCTTCATCTGTAAAATGGAAAAATATAGAACCTACTCCTCATATGGTAGTTGGGAAGGTTAAATGTTACTATTGTATATGAGAGGTGTTAGAACAGCACCTGGCCAATAGTAAGAGCTAAGAGTAAAGGTTTGATTTCTATTACATATTTCTGTTGATAGACTAGAATTATTACTGTACGTGTGGACATAGGTACATCAGTAGGATCTTTCCATTCTGAAAATGAGTCTATTGATTCATCCTATTCAGCAGGCCTTAGGCATTGTTTTTGTAACAATGATACCCTCTCTCATCCAGCACAGTTCTGATGAAAAATGTATGATGGTTGGTTTAAGCTTTGGCTGTAATCTGTAGTTCAGGTCTCACAGGACATTGTTCTAACCAACTCAGTTAACTAGTCACAGGGGACAATGAATGCAGGTAATGACCCATTGTGTCATGAAATCAATTTAGAGGGTAATGGCCAACATGAAATTTTCTTTTCTAATGAAATAGGGTAAAATAGAAAATATTGGAAATATTGTAAAACTGCCTATTCTTTGATAAGACTTCTATTTTATTTATGCATGTGTGTAGTGGACAGTGATATAAAATATTTTAAAATGTCTTAAAATTAAATACAATACAAACACAAAGGTGCACAGTACATAAGTGTTAGATGTAATAAACTCTTTTAAAGTGAACTTTACAACCCAAGATGTCAGAAACCCTTGGTGTATCCTTCCCAAACATAAATTCTACCATCTCTGCTAGAGGTAATCATTATCCTGACTTTTACGGTAATTATTTCCTTGCTTTTTCTTTAGAGTTAGAACCTAAGTATGCATTCTTGAACAACAAGGTTAGTTGTGTCTACGTTTTATCTAGTAGGAACATTTGTTATAACAGTTACATTTTAAGATTCATCTGCATTATTATGTATACTGGATTCATATATCATTTTCAATACTGTTTAATATTCAATTATTTGCCTATTTCTACTACTTTTGAGTTGTTTCCAGTTTTTCACTAATGCAAAAAAAGTTATGCTCATTCTTATACAGAGATTCTCTTATATATGTACACAAGTTTCTATAGAATATATTGCTAAAAATGGAATTGTGGGGTTAAAGAGTATCTTGAACTTTAATGAATAATGTTGGTAATGCTCAACTTTTTTAAAGGAATATTTATCCATTTCCCCCCAACCAGCACACTCGAGTTCTTGCTGCTGTTTATTCTTAGCAGCACTTGGTATTGTCAAACTTTTTATTATTGCCAATCAGGAAGGTTTGTAGGTAGTATCTAATTTTGGTTTAAATTTGCATTTCTCTATTAATTAATGAGAGTAAGAGTGAATAACTTGTCATAATTATAGTGGCCAGTTGGACTCCATCTTTTGTAAAGTGCTTGAAAGCTGAGGGGTTACATAGCAGATAGTGTATGCTAGGTTATTAAGGAAGAAACTGAAAGCAAGTTGTGTGTCATGTAGGTTATTGATAAGAAAGGCGGAGAGAATTTTAAATGAATTAATCAAATAGGTAGGAAACCACTGCAGAAAATGAGATAATGTAAGAAAGCCAGCACAGTGAGTGGTAATAAATAATAAGTTATAATTATTATTCAAAAAACCCCATAACTGGGATTCCTGATAGTAATAGGTACAATGCAGGGTGTTAAGCTCTCTCATTCTTTTTTTTTTTTTTTAATAAGGTGAAAAAAAAATCAGGAATTCTTTCTAAGTTACCACCTGGTTTTTGGTGTCAGGGATATAATATTTTGAGCTTAATTACTATACTCTGGCAATATATCAGAAGTCAATCTCTGTTTCAAAATGTGATTTTCTCCCTTATTGTTAGTGAGAAATTAATGGAGATGATACAAAAACTTTCAAAAGTGCTGATGTGTATAAGGTAGATTATGAAAGCCCCTTTTTCTACCACAAAAATCTCACTTCCCAGAGAGAAACACCATTAGGTTTTTTTATATGTTTATTTTGTCTTCTGTTTGCTTTTTTTACCATTAGTCAGATCCTTCCTATCAGAGGAAAGATCAAAAGCTGGAAGAAATCTGTGACAGATGAAGAAAGTGCCTGTGAGGGCTTTTAATTCATGGCCAGAACTATCAGAACCAAAAATAAGATGTCTCATTTTACAAATAGAGTCAACAAATTTTTAAGTGCCAGGTACCATGCTAGATACTAGGAAAGATATGTTAAAAGATTCACAGTGAGTAGAGAAATACATTTAAATCAAAGTTTGGAAAGTGTAATGTAAGGTTGAATATTTTATTTTTCTAATATAGATGTAATCTATAAATTAACCTATGATTTCATTTTACTGACAATATCATTAAATAACAACACTGCAGAAATATTCACTGGATCAAGTTAAACAATTTTCTCTCTAAACAGACTTACATTTCGTGAATCAACAGCTGCATACATGATATCCATCCATCCCTTAAATGTGGCCTGTAAAAAAAGTCACATCATTTAATTTTTTCCCTCACAAATTATAATTCTAGACAAGAGATTAAATATCAGATTGATTGATTCAAAACAGGTATATAAAAGATTCATTCAAAACAGGTATATAAAATAGTTTTGAATTAATATTTAAACTCTTTGGGCAAAGTTTTATAACATATGCATTGAAAACTCTTCCTTTGTATTCTTCTATAACATCTTTTTATGAAACCTTAACATCTTTAATGAAATCATGATGGATTATAACAATATGCTATCATAAAAGCAACTATCAATAACTTTTGACTCTGCTGTATCTAAAGAATATATAACATGAAATAATTTCACGAATATAGTACTACCTTCAGACAAACGAAAAAATATGCTGTGTTGTTTGATCTTAATGCTTTCTTTTCTGCTTATCCCTTTCTAAGTGGTATTATCACCAACCATCAATCATGATGGTGTGTTCTTGAAACTCTCCTCAGTATTGCTAAATATACTATTTTGAGGCAGTTATTCTATAAGAAGCAGCATTATAACCTGAAGCAAACATTATATTTAATTGAAATTTACTTTTTAAAATATTTTGGTTTTGTGTGTTTGTGTATATGTGGGCATAGTAATCCTGAAGACAAGTCTTATACATTTTTTTTTCAGTTCCTTAGTGCCACAGGACCCTGCAATATTTATCTAGTGCTGGGTATTGTGTAGGTGGATCATCTCAGGGAGCATGTGGACATGACTTAGAGTGGTCAGTTGAGAAGTTGAATGGATTTTTATGAAATTATAGCAGACATAATAGACTCGATAGGAAGGTTTTCATTTGCAAGAGAGCAATCTCCCTATCTGAAAGCATTCAAGCAGCAGGGAGGAAGAGGGGAATCAAGGTAGGAGTTCGTGTGAGGGTACATTTGGTTACGGTGTTGGTGAAGGTTGGGTGGGTGGAGACTTGGCGAGGGTTTAGAGACTGTCTGGTACCTGAGAAGGAGGACAGAAATCTACCACCCCTCTCCCCACCACCTTTCCAACCCCACCCTCAGGCCACTGCCTCTACTTTGCTTAGATTAGGGATGGGGGAAAACAGTAGGAACCTACACAGAAATCTCAGTAACAAAGACCTGTGCTGGGGACCTAAGGCTTAGTCTGAGAGACTATAAACTTTGTAGAGCTGTCCAGTTTTCAACATGGCGCAGAAAAGACAGTTCGTCCATGACTGAGGAAGAATCTAGGCAGATGGGCTTGAGGAAGTATGTATTTGCAAACACTGAGAAAGAAGAATTTTGGGCTCCTTTTCATAATACATCACAGTGAATAATAAGGTGGTTACTTACTACTTGAAGTAGAGAAAGATACCCAAGTCCCACATTATCAAAATTGACTTTCACGTTCTTCCACCGGGCAGTTTGGTTGCTCTCTATGAGGGCCTTACACTCACTGTAGTTGTTGACCACGCTGACATCAAACATTTCTCCAGTGGTGTAGTTAATACAGTGATAAAACTTGCCAGCAAAGAGATTCACTCCCATGATACTGAATATTAACCAAAAGATCAGACAAACCAGAAGTACATTCATTATGGATGGAATGGCTCCTAAAAGAGCATTGACAACAACCTGGCACAGAAATGAGATGGAAAAAGAAGTGAAAAGCGAGTCAGATCTATGGAAGGACTAGGAATTTAGGTCATTATATATGCAAACTTGATATAGAAAATATGAAAATCATTCTAGTACTGAAAATTTGATTCTCTTTTTAAAAATTAAAACAGCTACTGCAAAAACAGTAGATTTTAAATTGGTAAAGTGAAAAGAATTTAAGAGCTAGCCATTCCTTTCTATGCAATCATGTGCATACAAACATAGGAGAACACACACCTACATACATCATCTGTTTCTGGTTGTTTTTGCAACATTCAGAGAAAGTCCTAAGTAGCTATTTTAAAATATCACAAAAAAAGCATCTAAAAGTTCTTTTTTGAATAGCTAAATGTACCGAGACAGGGCATCACCATTTCCTCAGTGCTGAGGGTATGTGGTCTCAGGTTTTGTGCCCCAGGGGATGACAAATGGCAGCACAAATTCCTCTGAGTTCTTTTGTACCACCTTTCTAAATGAGTGTTAGATTTCCACAGCTGTCCTACTTTTTAGCCATCTCAGCCTTCGTTTGAAAGCTAAAAGGCCAGATTTGAACTTTAAAAGGCTCAAAATACATCATAAGGAGCAGGCAAGAAAAATGATGGGGAACGATGTGGTGGTTTCAAATTACAGTGAGTGGGATTTCGTGCACGTTTATAAATGGAAGGAACATAACTAATCTTGACTCACATCAGAAGCCTACACAACATGCTAGAAATTTCCCACAGAGTGAAAAAATCTAGTTAGAAGCAATCTAATCGTTTCTAATTAGAAGCAACCATTCAGGCATTATGTTCACATAATGTGAGTGCCTCCAACAATGTCAAGTTTATGGATGTCTGACAAATATTACTGATTGATTGGTTATGTGAGTCTGAATGTAGAAGACACAAATTCAGCATGGATTTGTCATGTCTAAGGTTCAAAGCAGCAGTTTGTTCTCAATTCTAATTCCAACAAATTCTAAAGCATTTGGTCTTACCCTCATTCCTTCAAACCGGGATAAGGCTCTCAATGGCCTCAGAGCTCTTAGTGTTCTGAGGGATTTGATGGCACCAAGTTCTGAGTAACCCAAAGCATTTGCAGTTAAGCTAACCAATGAGACCTATACAGAAAAAGCAACACAGTTTTCTCATTTACAAACAAAAATGTTTACACAATTCAACCTTGCTCTATGTAATAAACCAGTAGTTCTCAAACTTTAGTGAGTATCAGAATCACCTGGAGAGCTTGCTGTAAACACAAATCGCTGGCCAAGGTTTGAGGTGGGGCCTGAGAATTTGCATTTCTTCGAGTTCCCAGGTGAGGCTAATGATACTGGCCTGTGAGCCCACACTCTGAAAACCACTGCTATAAACTTATGAAAAAGAAGAAGCTATATGTGTTTTTTTTCAAGATTCTTGACAAGAAAATTTTTAAAAATTAAATGTAAAGCAAGAAAAAGAATGACACCGAAATGAAATTTTCATCTATAGATCTGTAAAACTTTATCATTCCTCATATTACTGAGCAGACCTGAAAGAGAAATTAAAACTTAATACAAGTATGCAAGTAAACTACGCAAACCACTATTGACTCTGAATATAAACACATTCAGAAAGATCTAGGTTTCTAAACAGTGGCTTAGTCTTCCTGTAAATGTCAGTGTGAGGGTATAAGATCATTAATTAGGGAAAATTAAAATAATTAAGTAAAAAAAAAGTTGAGATTTTAGTATAACTAATTAGAAATTGTCAGAACAATGTTTTCTTTAGTCATTTACACAGATGACTAATGCAGTTGATAGAAGTTCTAAAATCTCAGCTAAAAAGGAAAAGAACACTGTCATAGGTGGCACAGAAATGTCCGATTTCTTTGAAAATACATAGAAAAATCATTAAAGCTATATAAACTAAAAAAAGATATTTTCTCCTAAAGTGCACCTGAATTTCAAAAGTAGAAAAATGAAAACAGATGTGTAATATAGGTTTTAAGAATATGGTGTTAGCGTATATTTAAAAAATACATTTTTTAAGAAAAATAAGTGAAGCACAGAGAAAATTTTTAAAACAAAACTTGACTTATTCGAACTAATTCTGCACATGTCATCTGAGATAGAAAAACCTTTAAATTTAGAAAAAATTAATCTATAAAAATTTCTGAAGTGGTTTTTATCTTTTTCCTAAAATCTAAACTTTTAGGCTTTGTAAGTCTCCTCTTCACATATAACTGAAAAATAGTTACTGAATTATCATTTGTTGTGAAGATCTTCTACATATAAAACAAGAGGACCTATAGTACTTTATCTTCTCTAAAGGCAAAATGAAAAAGAGATAGGCATAAATTAAAGGAGGAAAGATAAAAGTTAGACATAAGAAAAAAAATTCTGAACCTGGGCAGTATTTATTGGCTAAAGAAGTAGTAAAATATTCAATTTAATATGTCTTGTGTAGCTGAATATGAAAAGGAGATACCTGTAGACCCTCTTCTCTTTTTGATCTTTATTGGTCTTTGGCCTGTAAATAGTAATCTCCTTCTATTCCATCACTGACACCTCCACCAAATTTCTCTCCCTGAAAGAGTGAGCTTTTCTTGTCACTTTCCACAGACAATTCTTTAGCGGCTTCATTACTAAATCATATATCTAAATCTCTTTGTATGGCATCTCAGGTCCTTCAACCTCTTCTCCAACTTACCTTTCTTACCTTATCATCCAATTACAGAACGCTTTCCCTCACTTGTTTTGTGAACAAGCCCTGCTTGGCATGCATCAGTGTTTTTAAGGCTTTGGTGTCCTTCCCCTCATCTGTACCTGCTGACATGTCATCCCTCAAAAGCCAGCTCACACTGCACTGCCCTCATGAAGCCTTTGCTCCTTCCTCAGTGAAGCAGATGGCACTTTTAATATAGATGTCATCTTCTCGTTGTATACTGTCTGTCCTCACTAGTTGTCTGTAAGCTCCCATAGGCCCAGAAAAATGGCATTCATATTTGTCTCTTCCATAACAAAATAGATGCTCAATAAATATATTTGACATAAAGCAAAGTATCGATTAGTTTAATACATTATCATAATAGTTTTCTTAAATCTAAGAAGGTACATATCAGGATATGCTAGGTAATATGAGTAGCAGCTTATAGACTTTAAATAGATTTCTCTTAAGAACTTCTTTATATTTAGGTACTGTTGACTTAATGCCTTTATTATCACATAGATATATTAAATGCCAGATATTTTTATTAAAAATCATAGCCACATACAGAAAATAAAGAAAAGTATCATCCATAATCTCATTATACAAATAAAATAACTGGTATTGTCTTGGTATATTTTTCCTTTGTTTGTAATGTCCACACATATGTGGTTTTAAGTATTAGTTATTGTCTTATTTCATTGCCAGTAAACTTTTGATATAATTCTGCATGTAGTTCTATATGTTATTTAAGAATAGATTTGCTTTAGGCAGATTCAAGGGAAAAAAGATATTTTTGTCTCTTAAATTCAAAGAATTCTCTTTGTCTCTTACAAATTTTTTCCTCTGTTTGGTGATTAGAAAACTCCTACTAAATTAAAAGTTGATATATTTTTCACCTGAAGTTGTAAAAAATAATTTTCTCCATGAAAGGGTCCATTTTTTTCTTTGCTAGCATCATACGTAAATTTTATATTTCAAAATACATCTTTAATTGCCAAGGAATTATGATAATCAACAGAATATTATCTTTAAAGTACACTACTTAACACATTGTGCTTTCCTGAAAATTCCAGAGTCCTCCTCCTCCGTTAGCTCTGAGCACCACCCCGTCCCCTCCCCCCAGGTTTCCTGTCCCCTATTCTCACTGGCTCGCCTAGTCTTTTCTAGACAAAAGGCCTTTAAGTTCCTTTCTAGTCTTTCAAAATGGACTATTAATTTAAAAGGGGTTTAAGAAGTAAATCTCCAAAACTAAATGAAAGTGATTTAAAATTTTTTTTTTTAGTTAAGATACTATATGCATTAAAAAAGGTGAGATCTTCCTCAAAATTTTCCCTCAAAAATCAGGGCATAACCTCATATTCATATTTTTAAAGCTTCATATTCTGATACTGCATCTTTATTTTCAACACCATCGTGGTTTCCCAAAACTTTTAAATAATTGGTCCATAGCCAATCTGTTTCTACCATCATACAAATCAAGAAGTGTCTCTTGCTATTTGGACTTTCAAATTTTTTTGTAATTAGTAATCCACCTGTGGGACAAACACTTGGCAACAGGCTCTGGTGATGATGAATATAGTAACATCAAAGATGCCCTTGAAGAATTTAAATACAGTTATTGTATGAAATGTGAGAGTGCTAAAAGCAAAACTTCTATGTTAATATATTATTTTGTATAACTTGGAATCTTAAATATTAATTTAAACTAAATCAGTACATACAATAAGTTCCATTTGACTGTTTCATCTCTGAAAGTATATACATTTAAACCAGCAAAAAAAATTTGTTTTGGGGCATTTTCTTATTGGGAACATGGGAACCATCATTTATATTTGGGGCCATGCAGTACTTACTGAGTGCCTTTTATGTGCCAGGCACCATTGCTAGCACATAGCATTCACATGCCAACAGAATGAAACAAGAATGTGCAGAATACTCACATCGACAATCAGGAAATCTAGCCAGCACCAGGCATTGGTAAAATACATTTGAAAGCCGTATGCAACCCACTTGAGAAGCATTTCCAGGATGAATATATAAGTGAAAACTTTGTCAGCATATTCTAACATGGTCTTAATGGTTTTTCGCTGTTCAATATATATATCTTCAAAGGCCTGTAAGTGAAAAAGCTTCACTGAATTTCATTTTCATAAACTGTCTCTAATTGGTATTTTATTAGAGAAAAACATGCTGCAAGCCTCTTCTCAAGTGCTTAAGGGTGGAACACTTTGTGCTTCCCAGAGCTGCACTTTGCTTTATAGTTATCTATATGCAAATGACTGTTGACTCAGCATTTATCAACCAATTAATTCAAATAATTTTTAAATTTTGGTATCAGGGTACCCCAAAAGAGCTTAAAATTTTTGAGACTGCCAGCTGCTTCTCTCTATAGCAGGAGGCAGAAAATCATCTGCAAGCAGATCTGCTTTGTTCAGTGCAGAGTTGTGGACTGTAGCCCTTCAGTAACGCAAATGTAAGGCAAGGAGCCCCCTTAGCCTGGGAAAGGGGAATGGATTATGATCTCTAGCTTTCTCCTCTATCTCTCTTGCTCAATCTGGGCATGTGTGTGGTGTATATCTAGAACCTCCCTTTGCCACTATTTTGCAGAGCTCTTTGGAAAGGGAGGGGGATTTCATTTGCAGGAGTCCCTAGGCCGTCTGGAACGAAAAGAGCATTTATCTAATTCAGTCCTCTTATAAGAAAAACTATCAGGGTAACCTGGTGGTTTGGATCAAGGAGAAAGGAGAATTTTTTTTTTTTTGAGAAAAGGGGGATCTGGGCTTGTAAGTGGGGCTCAATACAAGGGCCTAAATGCTTTTCAGCTCTATCTATAGCTGAAGCTAGAAGCCCCTCAGAAGCCAGCCTTTGTGCATGTTGGTGCACTTTGGTGAGCTCTGACTGGGTGTAATTGATAACCGTGAGCTGCTACAGCAAGGGCACTAGTCACCGACAAGATGTCACAGTTCCCTCTCTACTTGGCATTAAAACACAGAGCTGACCCTCTTTGCTCCAAGTACATGACAGGCTGCAGGATCCTTAATCAAATCAGAGGTGGGCTTTGAGGCCTCCAGATATAATGCCATGATCCTCCTACTGAAATCAACTCACCAAACACTAGCAACTAATAGAAAAATAAACAAATAAATGTAACCACATTTACATTACCAAATGGAAAACGGGACACACTGCTTTCATTATGTTAATCAATATTTTGACCAAATTGACCATTCTGTGGAATGAAATCAGATATAAAATAAGTTTGTAATGCTTTCACTTTGCTACTCATTGGTAATTAAGTTAGTTTACTATTTGCCATTCAGTGTGATTGGCACTAGTGAATCAGCATGAACAAGACAGGTGGGTTTTATGCAGCAATGGAGCTTATGTTAAACAGTTTGATATTTAGCTGATAATCCCATATCATGTCTACATACTCATTCTTAACAGGAACTAGTTCTGATGAGTAAAAGAAAGATCCTTGCTTAAATATTCACAAAAAATCATACTGATCTAAATTTGATTCAATCTGAGGCCTATTCCAGAACAATGAAAATTGCTATTTAAGTAGTGTGCTAAAAATATCATACAATGTCTCTCATATTCACAAACACCTTTTTGTAAAAACATGTAAGAGGAGGTTCATTAAGGGGAAAGGTGAAGGATTTCAGGTAAAAGTAAAAGAGCAAATCATATTTCACCTACCAGTGCCCCACTGCTGAGCAGAATCATGAAGACAATGAAGGTTTCGAACCAGTTATGCTCCACTATCTTATAGCAAGTTTTTCTCAAGTTCCACCAGAGTTTCCCTTTGCCTTCTTCTATGCTTATCTGACAACACTTAAACTTCCGCACACAGTCTAAAATACGTCCAGGTAAATGAAGAAAAAAATTACTCTTTGATTATGTATATTTGTGTTGGTGTGAGATTCATCTACATTATTACCTGATATATTGTAAATAACTTTATTTTTTAATATGGCTTTCACTTGTAGAAATAGAAATCATCTATACTTTTTTTACTCGTTCATTCAACAACTATTTTTTAGTGTTTATGGGACTATTATAATGAATTATATTGCATTATAAAAACATATTATAGAACAACAGAAAGAAGTAAAATCACCAAAAGTTGATATTTCCATCCTATCCTTACCCTATGAGTACGATTCCACTCATATACAGACTTTATATATATTTGATTTCTAATTAGTTAACTTAATGGTATAATATAAACATTTCCCTTTTTGTTACAAGTAAATAGAATTTTGAAAGGTTTCACATGCTTCTCTAAATAAGATTACCAGACATAACCAAAATTTATATA
The DNA here is from genome assembly GCF_028021215.1 of Eschrichtius robustus. NCBI lineage: Eukaryota > Metazoa > Chordata > Mammalia > Artiodactyla > Eschrichtiidae > Eschrichtius > Eschrichtius robustus. The sequence continues at coordinate 67,059,587 of NC_090828.1, forward strand.
AAGATTCCACTATTACTGAATATCTTTTTTGTATTTTATTTAATTTATTTTTTTATACAGCAGGTTGTTATTAGTTATCCATTTTGTACATATTAGTGTATATATGTCAATCCCAGTCTCCCAATTCATCACACCACCTATTATTGAATATTTATGTTTCTTTAACTCTAGCTATTATCAGCAATAATGTAATAGACACCTTTGCAGTCTACTATATCAAAGGCTTGTCAACAAATATTTATTGAATAACTGTTTATTCAAGGAATTATATTGGACAAATTATAAAACTAGAATGTGTAAAACACAGCCTTGCTCTAAAAAGAGTGTGTATTTTGAGTAGGGGAGATTTGCCCACAGATATTACAGTTGTAGAAAGCAAAAGAGGTACTGTGAGAGTTTACCAGCAGATTAATTTCTAATACTGCGCTCACTTTGGCAGCACATATAAAACACTGGAATGATACAGAGAAGATTAGCATGGCCCCTGCACAAGGATGACAGGCAAATTCATGAAGCATTCCATATTTTTTACAAGGGAATCCCCATAAGGTTAACAGCTGATCTTTCAGCAGAAACTCTGCAAGCCAGAAGGGAGTGGCAGGAAATATTGAAAGTGAAGAAAGGGAAAAACCTACAACCAAGATTATTCTACCCAGCAAGGATATCATTCAGATTCGACAGAGAAATTAAAACCGTTAGAGACAAGCAAAAGCTAACAGAATTCAGCACCACCAAACCAGCTTTACAACAAATGCTAAAGAAACTTCTCTAGGCAGGAAACACAAGAGAAGGAACAGACCTACAATAACAAACCCAAAACAATTAAGAAAATGGTAATAGGAACATACATATCGATAACTACCTTAAATGTAAATGGATTAAATGCTCCAACCAAAAGACAAAGACTGGCTGAATGGATACAAAAACAAAACCTGTATATCTGCTGTCTACAAGAGACCCACTTCAGACCTAGGGACACATACAGACTGAAAGTGAGGGCATGGAAAAAGATATTTGATGCAAATGGAAATCAAAAGAAAGCTGGAGTAGCAATTCTCATATCAGACAAAATAGACTTTAAAATAAAGACAATTACAAGAGACAAAAAAGGACACTACATAATGATCAAGGGATCAATCCAAGAAGAAGATACAAAAATTGTAAATATTTATGCACCCAACATAGGACAACCTCAATACATAAGGCAAATGCTAACAGCCATAAAAGGGGAGATCGACAGTAACACAATAATAGTAAGGGACTTTAACACCCCTCTTTCACCAATGGACAGATCATGAAAAATGAAAATAAATACGGAAACACAAGCTTTAAATGATATATTAAACAAGATGGACTTAATTGATATTTGTAGGACATTCCATCAAAAATCAACAGAATACACTTTCTTCTCAAGTGCTCATGGAACATTCTCCAGGATAGATCATATCTTGGGTCACAAATCAAGCCTTGGTAAATTTAAGAAAATTGAAATCTTATCAAGTACCTTTTCCGACCACAACACTTTGAGACTAGATATCAGTCACCGGAAAAAATCTGTAAAAAATACAAACACATGGAGGCTAAACAATATGCTACTAAATAACCAAGAGATCACTGAAGAAATCAAGGAGGAAATTAAAAAATATCTAGAAACAAATCACAATGAAAACACGATGACCCAAAACCTATGGGATGCAGCAAAAGAAGTTCTAAGAGGAAAGTTTATAGCAATACGATCTTACCTCAAGAAACAAGAAAACTCTCGAATAAACAACCTAACCTTACACCTAAAGCAATTAGAGAAAGAAGAAAAGAAAAACCCCAGAGTTAGCGAAGGAAAGAAATCATAAAGATCAGATCAGAAATAAATGAAAAAGAAATGAAGGAAACGATAGCAAAGATCAATAAAACTCAAGGATGGTTCTTTGAGAAGAAAAACAAAATCGATAAACCATTAGCCAGAATCATCAAGAATAAAAGGGAGAAGACTCAATAGAATTAGAAATGAAAAAGAAGAAGTAACAACTGACACTGCAGAAATACAAAGGATCATGAGAGATTACTACAAGCAACTATATGCCAATAAAATGGACAACCTGGAAGAAACGGACAAATTCTTAGAAAAGCACAACATTCCGAGACTGAACCAGGAAGAAGCAGAAAATATAAACAGACCAATCACAAGCACTGAAATTGAAACTGTGATTTAAAAACTTCCAGCAAACAAAAACCCAGGACCAGATGGATTCACAGGCGAATTCTATCAAACATTAAGAGAAGAGCTAACACCTATCCTTCTCAAACTCTTCCAAAATATAGCAGAGGGAGGAACACTCCCAAACACATTCTACAAGGCCACCATCACCCTGATACCGAAACCAGACAAAGATGTCACAGAAAAAGAAAACTACAGGCCAATATCACTGGTGAATATAGATGCAAAAATCCTCAACAAAATACTAGCCAAAAGACTCCAACAGCACATTAAAAGGATCATACACCATGATCAAGTGGAGTTTATCCCAGGAATGCAAGGATTCTTCAAAATACACAAATCAATCAATGTGATAAACCATATTAACGAATTGAAGGAGAAAAACCATATGATCATCTCAATAGATGCAGAAAAAGCTTTTGACAAAATTCAACACCCATTTATGATAAAAACCCTCCAGAAAGTAGGCATAGAGGGAACTCACCACAACATAATAAAGGCCATATATGACAAACCCACAGCCAACATCGTTCTCAATGGTGAAAAACTGAAAGCATTTCCACTGAGATCAGGAGCAAGACAAGGTTGCCCACTCTCACCACTGTTATTCAACATAGTTTTGGAAGTTTTCAAACAGCAATCAGAGAAGAAAATGAAATAAAAGGAATCCAAAGCGGAAAAGAAGAAGTAAAACTGTCACTGTTTGCAGATGACATGATCCTATACATAGAGAATCCTAAACATGCTACCAGAAAACTACTAGAGCTAATCAATGAATTTGCTAAAGTAGCAGGATACAAAATTAATGCACAGAAATCTCTTGCATTCCTATACACTAATGACAAAAAATCTGAAAGAGAAATTATGGAAACACTCCCATTTACCATGCAACAGAAAGAATAAAATACCTAGGAATAAACCTACCTAAGGAGACAAAAGACCTGTATGCAGGAAACTATAAGACACTGATGAAAGAAATTAAAGATGATACAAACAGATGGAGAGATATACCATGTTCCTGGATTGGAAGAATCAACATTGTGAAAATGACTATACTACCCAAAGCAATCTACAGATTCAACGCAATCCCTATCAAACTACCACTGGCATTTTTCACAGAACTAGAACAAATAGTTTCACAATTTGTATGGAAAAACAAAAGACCCCAAATAGCAAAAGCAATCTTATGAAAGAAAAACAGAGCTGGAGAAATCAGGCTCCCCGACTTCAAACTATACTACAAAGCTACAATAATCAAGACAGTATGGTACTGGCACAAAACCAGAAATATAGATAAATGGAACAGGATAGAAAGCCCAGAAATTAACCCATGCACATATGGCCACCTTACCTTTGATAAAGGAGGCAAGAATATACAATGGAGAAAAGACAGCCTCTTCAATAAGTGGTGCTGGGAAAAGTGGACAGCTACATGTAAAAGAATGAAATTAGAACACTCCCTAACACCATGTGCAAAAATAAACTCAAAATAGATTAAAGGCCTAAATGTAAGGCCAGACACTGTAAAACTCTTAGAGGAAAACATAGGCAGAACACTCTATGACATAAATCACAGCAAGATCCTTTTTGACCCAGCTCCTAGAGAAATGGAAATAAAAACAAAAATAAACAACTGGGACTTAATGAAACTTAAAAGCTTTTGCACAGCAAAGGAAACCATAAACAAGACAAAAAGACAACCCTCAGAATGGGAGAAAATATTTGCAAATGAAGCAACTGACAAAGGATTAATCTCCAAAATTTACAAGCACCTCATGCAGCTCAATATCAAAAAAACAAATAATCCAATCCAAAAATGGGCAGAAGACCTAAACAGACATTTCTCCAAAGAAGATTTACAGATTGTCAACAGACACATGAAAGGATGCTCAACATCACTAATCATTAGAGAAATGCAAATCAAAACTTCAATAAGGTATCACCTCACACTGGTCAGAATGACCATCATCAAAAAATCTACAAACAATAAATTCTGGAGAGGGTATGGAGAAAAGGGAACCCTCCTGCACTGTTGGTAGGAATGTAAATTGATACAGCCACTATGGAGAACAGTATGGAGGGTCCTTAAAGAACTAAAAATAGAACTACCATACGACCCAGCAATCCCACTACTGGGCATATACCCTGAGAAAACCATAATTCAAAAAGAGTCATGTAGCACAATGTTCATTGCAGCTCTATTTACAATAGCCAGGATATGGAAGCAACCTAAGTGTCCATCGACAGATGAATGGGTAAAGAAGATGTGGCACATATATACAATGGAATATTACTCAGCCATAAAAAGAAATGAAATGGAGTTATTTGTAGTGAGGTGGATGGACCTAGAATCTGTCATACACAGTGAAGTAACTCAGAAAGAGAAAAACAAATACTGTACTGTAACACATATATATAGAATCTAAAAAAAAAAAAAAGGTACTGAAGAACTTAGAGGCAGGACAGGAATAAAGACGCATATGTAGAGAACGGACTTGAGGACACGGGGAGGGGAAAGGGTAAGCTGGGATGAAGTAAGAGAGTGGCATGCACATATATACACTACCAAATGTAAAACAGACAGCTAGTGGGGAGCAGATGCATAGCGCAGGGAGATCAGCTCAGTGTTTTGTGACCACCTAGAGGGGTGGGATTGGGAGGGAGATGCAAGAGGGAGGAGATATGGGGATATATGTATACGTATAGCTGATTCACTTTGTTATACAGCAGAAGTTAACACACCATTGTAAAACAGTTATACTCCAATAAAGATGTTAAAAAATTTTTTTCTAATACTGAGCTTTACAGAAAAAGTGGATTTGGGGCTAGACTTTGAAGGATGTGTAAGAATCAGGTCTAGTATATGGAGCAGTAAAGGAATGCAGAAAAAGTGATATTAATAAACCTTGGTGATGGAAAAGTCTAGAAATTGTATGAAGCTGAGAATTGGGAGTCAAGACTAGAAAAGACACTCTAAAGCCAATCTCAAAAGGACCCGAATGATTCAGTTAGAGAACTTAGATTTTATGTGCTATCTAATGGGGAAATCATTGAAGGATTTATTTGGGAGTTATGGAGATTTACCTGATAAGAATACTGATTTAGAATGATCTTTACCTGCACAAGGCATTGGATGACTAGAAGAGAGAAGATGGAAAAGGAGTCCAGAGTCTATGAGATTCAATCAACTTAACATTAAAGAAAGTGAAAGCAAGGGTAATGCTAGTGATAGTGGTCAGGAATCAAAAGATACTGCTGAGTTGACAGGACCTGGCAGCACACAGTATATGGGGGCGCTGGGGTGTGAGACAGGAGTCATGACATAGAGTTTTAACCACGACAGAGAGCTCTTGTTCAGTGAACAGAAAAATGGAAACCTCATTCTGAAGGAGCTTAATATTTTAATGCATAAATATTTAACAGATGCTACTTTATAATGTCAGCCAGATCATATCCTTTGTTTCATGAATATTTAATGAAGTCCTCTTAAATGTTATTTGTTTCTCAAGAAAGAAAGAAATAGCATTGCATTTCTTGTTTCTTTAAGGCAAGATCTTTTTCACATTTCTTGACTCCCAAAGGATTAAGAAGAATTACATGCCCTGAAAATATTTGTTGTAATGAATTAAATGGAACTGGATTTAAGGGTTTTTTTTTCCCCTAAAGAGGATATGGGATGAAAAAACACTGTTTAACATAAAAAGACCAACATTAGTGGGAAGGATAAATGCCAAATTTGGGATACTGATTCACTTCTGAGAGGAAAGCAAGGGAATGGGATACTGAAAGGGTACAAAAGGGGCCAAATCTGTATCTGTTTTATTCTAAAATAAAGAGTCTGAAGCAAACATGACAAAAATATTCAAATTGTTAAAGTTGGTTGGTGGGTGTCTATGTATTATTTCTGTTTTCTGTAATGTTATGTTGGTGACACTTCATACTTAAATGCTTTTTTTTAACTTCACAAAAGACAAATGTTGATATTACCATAAATATTATTATGCATATAGTGTGACCCTGAAAATAAGCTAATTGTCTGGGAAGGAGTAATAACTAATACAACAGAAATTATTTTTGTGATATACCACCTAAATGTTTCGTAAAGTCATAATTTTTTTCATAATCAACGTCACTGAAACGTGTGCAGAATTTTGGAGGAAATAGTGAAGAAAAGTGGCTTCCCTCATAACTTATGCTGAACAAATAGCTCTTCCTCTGAAATAATTTAAAAATTGACAATTAATATATAAATATTTGTTTTCTCCAATGCATTTAAGTCCAAAAGCAATAGGTGTATGTAACATAATCATCTGCAAAAGCCTTGAATCTATTGATATCAATTTTGATTTCTAACATTTGTATAATCACATATTTTTAAAGTTAGCTTAAGTCTAAATTAAAACAGCTTTAACGTTCTTAAATGAAATGAAAATGAATGAAACACTTTTAGAATTAGTTGTAATTAAATAACATTACTACAGTCATTATTATTAAAATAAACTTTTGTTTAAGCAATTACTATTGAATTTGGGTCTAAGACATAGTATGAATTGTTAAATAGCTGTTAACTAAAAAAATGAGTTAAGAATGAAGTGATTCCTAGGACTTCAGAGAAAAAGTTCTGTACCTACAATAGTGATTTATATAAGAAATATAAGGAATTTCATACTCTGTAATATTGCACTAATTTTTTACGCCTCTTTGTATGTAGCGCATTCCCACATTGAATCTGGATTGGCGACTCTGCTTTGGTGAACAGGACAGAAGCAAACCTGACGTAAGTGGAGGATTAAGTGCTTGGCATTTAGGCTTCCTCTCCTGCTCCTTTGCTTTCGCTATGAGAACAAGCCTGGGCCAGTGTGTGGATGGAGCTGAGTCAGGCAGCAGTCTCATCTAAGACCTCAGCCGTATGACTAATCCTAACCAAGATCAGCAAAACCACCTAGCCAGCCATGGGCTTGTGAGCAAAAATATACGTTTTTTTTGTTATATGATAAGAAGTTTCGGGTGGTTTGATACACAACATTATTGTTCAAGAGATAACTGATGCATGCCTCAAATAACATAATTTTAGTTTTCTTCACAAAATCCTCTTAGTATTACTCTAATGGCATGGATCCCTGTATTATATAACTCAGTATATTTTGGCATTTCATTATCTACAATCTAGTATCATTCAGAGCTAATAAAAAATATTTGACCTTGACAGATACAGGTAATTGTTATTCATGGACAGTTTGAAATGTACATTAACCAATTCATACCCATTATGACCTAACAAAACAGTAAACAATAAATTACTTCTTTGATTTAAAATTTTTTTCTTTTTTTTTAAAAGCTAAAGAGAGAGATGTATGATTTGGCTTTCTCTCCTATCAAAGATTCTAGAAGGCCACCAAAAAACCCAGATGGTTAACAGCATTTCTTAAAGTTGAACAGGATTCACAAAAATAGAATATCTGATTACATAAATCTTACCTTTTCAAAAATCATCTTTGTTTTGATATAGAAAAAGTAGTGAACAGACAAGTAAAGGAACAGTTGTTGGATAGATATGGACGATTAGAGCGAGCCCGGGAGGGAGAGAATAGACGGCTAGATCAGAGAAGTCTAATGAGTGTACACACATTGTTTCCTCACCTTCTGTAAAACAGGCTTCAGGTTCCAGAGATTCTTCAGGTTCAACCTCAGGTTGTTCTCCCTCAGCGGGAGCTCCTATGTCAACAGTGCTGCCTTCAGATGAACTAGTTGCATTTAGCTTCTGAAAATCAATTCCACAGAAAAGCTTTTAAAATATTTTCTTTAATCTACAATATAAAAATTTCAAAGGCGTGCCCTTAAGTCTTCTGTATTCATTTCCTTGATCTGTAATTTAAGAATATCTTAAACATAATGCCAGTCCGCTTTAGTAGAGGTGGGGGGTCACAAGATTAGATACAGCCCACAGAATTTTTTCCTTTAAAAATATCGTGCTAACAACTTAAATAATTTTTGATTAAGCTCCTGTATAGAGAGAGATTCTGAAATAAAATCATGCAGAGAGCTTACGTAAGCTGCCAGAGTAGTACTGTGGTCTGTGACCTTGCTTTTGTAAATTAGTTTGCAAATGGTCTAGTTTGTTTTATTCTAAAATTGTGACCCAACCAACAAAAGCTGTATGAGTGTATTTTCATGTCAAATGCAGAAAAGAGTTGATCAAATGCACATAAACAGCAACAGTCTAAATTTACCCACTTTTCATTGACATGAAAACATATACCACTTGTTGTTATTAAATATATTCTATAGTTTTCTAATTCTGAAAAGAGCAGCACATTGTTAGCTTTATAGCAAGAGCTGATATTTTGCATTCTCTTTGGCCAATGCACTCCTGTGTTTCATTGTGCATTTGGAAACTACTTGTTACTCTGGCACTCTTACCTCTCCAGTTAATAAAGGCAGAAATGAATCTTTGGTTGTTGCTTTGTTTTCCTTTAGGTTAAATCAAATACCACCAAAAGAAAAATATAATAGAAAGAAGTTGTTTTAAATCTTGAAATACAACAAACTTTAGCCAGGTCAGGTCGTTCATGGGATCAGTATAAATGAAGGGATCCAGTCTTTAACCTGGTCTTAAAATGCTGCAGGAATGACACAGGGCCAGGTATGAGTGCCACATGGAATCAGAGTAGTTTGGGCCACAGCATTCTCGGACCTGTTACAATGTTATTACCATTAGTGCATAACATTAGGAAATGGCTGAGCTGATAGGAGCTACTTTATAAAGGGGATGAGGTAAGCATATGATAAAATGCACATTGAAATATGTTGAACCCACTCTAAAATAGATGGTGTAGTCAGTACTGGAAACATTATATTTGGGCTAAGGATTCTATGGATTTCTGGAGGAAGCTGGTTCCTTTATTTCCTGAAAATAATTTTCTTTATATAAAATATTTCCTTGGCATAGTGGTGCTGATAAAGTAAAAATATTTATATAAGCTATAGGTAAGATTGAAAATGTTTTTGTGTGTGTAATTTAACAATACCAATGATAGAAGCATAAATATTATATGTCTCCTCAATTAGAACTTGTTCAGGATTATTTTTAAATCTAACCAAACTACTTAAATCAAGGATTATATATCATAAGGTGCCTGAAGTTTGTTGATTTCTTTTTCTACTCACCAAGTATATCACAATACTAGACAGATACTCAATTATAATATTTTTACTGTTAAAATTTGAATATATTTTGTTTTAAAATGAAATATTATATGATTTTTTCTAATTTCCTGTCCTTCATCTTTTGATTAGACTCTTTCTTTGATAAGTGTAGCTGTGTTTATAAACATGTAATTGACTAAGAAATGGCTAAATTATCCTATCAATCCCATCCATCTGATTCACATAAAGCTGTTACATATTAGGGACCTGAAAATACTGATCTTATCATTTACTGGATATTGAAACATGACATAGGTAATCAGAATAAGTGAAGCTTGGTCATATATAATCTAACTACAAACAGCCCACAATAACAAATGGAAAACATTCCTTTTAGGAAAAAGGATAACACTGCAATTACAGATTGGGGGATGGCCTGGGGGTAAATGAGAATCCATATTCAGGGCGCTTCACATTGGCAAATGACTGCATCAGAGCCTGCATCAGTGCTGGCTATACTGCACGTCAGGTACTCAACAAATTTTTTTTTAAAAAATGAATGAATGAATGAACTTCTTCATAACAGAATGAAGGCTAGTCCTTGATAGCGATTGGGAGAAGTCACCAGACAACATATTCCAGGGAATCTTGGTTCAAAAGTTTCTAGAGGATCTCTGTAACATCAACTACAATGCCTTTCATTTAGTGCAATGCCTTAGTACTGACATAGAATTAATAGATATCTTTTTAATTGAAGCCAAACATTTATATATTTAAAGGTCAAATCATTACTTTTTCAAAAGTACAACATAAAAGTATTCTGCTTTTCTAGAAGATGTATCTCACCAGACAATCTTTCGAAGCAAAGATCATGCTTTTGCCATGTCTGCATCCCTAGGACCCATCACAATGTTTGTGTTTAATAGATGTTCATTGGGTAAATGAATGAATGACCAATGCATGCACTATTTTATTTTACCAACTACTTCTAACACCTGCTATCTAATACTTACTTTTACATTCAAGGGAATACATATAATATTCTCATATAAGTACAGAGAAACACAAATCCTTCAAGATTCTAAATTTTGTAGGTAATGACCAACAACCCTTAGAATTTGAAGTGCTGTCTCAACATCAGGCTTCCAATTAACCAGACCTATGATGAAACTATGAAATAAACTGTACTTTAACTCTGGAGTCAGGAAAACTAAGACTGACTCATTTTGACAATGTTTTTCCTGTTTCTACTCTATGCACACGGATCTACAATCCCAGCAAAGAATGGAACCTCTCTAAGGAAAGGCAATATCTCATCCTTCTCCATCTTCTCCCTGATGTGGAACAGCACAGGATCTACCTGTCACATTTATTACTTGAATAACTTTATTTGGTTTACAAGTAAAAAATCTAGGGTACACATTAATCCTCAACACCAGCCAATCCAGTGTCTAGTTAGAGAAGGAAATGTGGCTTTAATCATCTTGTCAAAAGTCATACTGAGTCAGTAGCTGGACTCTAGGTCTTCTGTACCCCACTTTGCTAGGATTCCCTAGAGAATTTCTTTAATGATCCATAAGTTAAGCCAATCTTTATCAATTTAAAACATTTAGTAGATGTGATATGTAATTAAACATCGTAGGTTCAAGATAGTGTTGGGATACTGTTTTTTTTTTTTTTTTTCTTTTTTTGGGATACTGTTGATTCCCATGTTTCATGATCATGAACTTAGTATTGCTTTCTTATATTCATATCTTTATATGTATTAATGTAGAGTGAAGCTAAATATATGTTGGGATATTTTATAAACAAAAGTTTACTTTAAACAATAAGCCTGAGATATAGGCAAGAAATTCTGATTTATAAAATCTTTCTTGATAACATCAATTCAATGACTTTCTTAAAATCACATAAGAGGCAAATATCATAATATCATAAAATATGTTGATGAAAACAGTTAAAATGTATAAAGAGCCAATAAAAGCCAAAGGAATCAAATTAAGAATATAAAACTCCTCAGCCTCAGATAAGGTCATAATTATGATTAATTCTAACTACAGTGCAAATTCACCAATTAGAATTATCAAATACACATCATTTTATGGAATTATTAGTACTCATATACTTAAAAGAAGAATTTTCAAATAAAGATTATTTGTAAATTCTCCAATCTAGGCACCATTCACTGTAAAATGCCACATGCGTAAGAGACCAATATATTAACTACTTAGAAATAGAACCGTTTTTTTTATTTTCAAGTTCCATTCTTCCCTTTGGTAAAATTTAGATGTTTAGGTTCCTTTTTTATTATTTGTGCTTATTTGCTGGAAGACAAGTGGACTGAATGATGTTGTTAGAACAGCCCTTCCTTACTCAGCCTTTAAGAAAATATGGATGTTCCCTCAATGTCAGGATAGTCAAGAGATCAAACAGGAATAACAAACTGTTATTTGCTATGCTTGGCATTGACAATCATTTATTTTCAGATGAAAATATTAGCTGAACTTTTTTTTTAGCGAAAACTTCATGTTACAGGGCTCTTACTATTGAAAATCTGCTGGATTCCTCTAAGTGCTGGGGAATTATAATCATAGGAGTTAAACAGCGCAGAATCATATTTTGCTTAATGATGTAATAAATAAATTTCAAGACACACAGTATTTCACTTCGCATTTTTAAACACTATACTTCTAACTTTTACTTTCCAAACTATTGTTAAACATTTACATGCCAAACTCATAGTCCTTCTTTCAGAAAGTAAAAGTATTTTTGAAAATAATTAATCACAACAGAAAAAGGGAGGGAAAACAGCACTTCTTGTTAAGTTTTTGAAAGGCACACTTTTTTTTTCTCATTATGAAGTTAAGATATATTTTTGAGAAAATGTAATTAGTAAATATTGTATATATTTTGGGGAAAATGTATACTCTAAACTTAGTCAATAAAAGAAATTGGAATTATTTTTAAAAAGAGATAATTCAAATATAGATTAAATCAAATATTCCATATCTAACTATTTTGGTCACCACAAATGGCAATCTTTTGTTCCACATGGATCCTAATCTGTACTTAAAGAACTCTAGGTCATTTTACATGAAAAATCTTAACAGCGAAACAATGAAAGTGATGGTTATGCTTACTTTGGGATAGGCCTAAGGCCAAAGTGATACATTAATACTAGAAAGGAACTGCTCTTCTTAATAAGGAAGAAAGTAAAATCAAAACTATCATTATCATCGTACTACATTATCAGATAATCATTTTTGTCTTTATAATAGATACATTATAAAATTCTATAATCCATAAATAGCAGGGTCTTAAATATTTCTTGGGATGGCAAAAGTAACCCTTATGTCGTGCTGACCTACCCCTCAGCATATTACCAGTGCCCCAAAGACACATGTTTGGCCAATTTTGTTCTTACATTAAGGGTATTTAGAGCTTTTTTTATCCTTTAATCACTATCCCACTGGAAAACTTTCCCTTGAAGACTACACATTCTCCAGTATAAAATTATAGATGGGTTTCTATTGAAACCACTCTACCACTGCTTACCCAAACCATCTCTACACATCCTTCTCTCCCTTCCTACCCCTTGTGTTGGAATTCAGTATACTGCTCTTTTAGGGAGCAGACAATGTTTTCTGGCCAGAGACATATTCAAGGAAATTGGAAAGTGTAATAGTGTGAGGGTGAGAATAAATGAAGTCATTTGCATCAGTTCTACTTAGTTTGTGTTCCACCACACTTACTCCAGCTAAATCTCTTAAATACTGGTAGACGACATTCCTGATTGTCACTTTCCCTCATATACCTCTCTACACAGGAACTTGGAAAATGATACTCAGAGAATAAGAAAACTAACTTACCTCTTTCTAAGAAACTGGGAAAAACAAGCCATTATCCTAAGGAGTCAAATCTCACACTTTTCTGAAGAAGTAATATACAATAGGAAAAAATAATTCTCTCTAGTCCCTGTGTATATGTTTTTAGTATGTATCTGTGTTTAGTTGTGAGCATTTTTTACCTTGGGTCTCACTTTATATGACCAATGACATTGGTTTCATTCCTCCAATATATAAGGCATTATCTTTCATGAATGTAGAGTGCCAGTGACTGAATATTTTGTTCCAAGATACAAAAGAATGTTCCCAAAATGGTATGATTATCGCTCCTTCCAAAGAGGCAAATATGCTTATGTTAGGGTTGTTTTACAATTTTAATGGTAGAAGGAGAGGAAACTGCATCTAAGTGACAAAGCATTTAATTAACATTTCTTGAAAATAATTAAACTGGGTCGAGCAATTTGGTTAACATATTTTAGCACAAAACTGTGATTTCAACATCAGGAAATGAAAGGTCCTCCAAATGGAGCCCATAGAAAGGTGTTACATTCACTGCCTTAGTTGCGTGACTAGGAGGTCCCTTCATTTAACAAACACGAAAGGAGCAAAAGCTCACACTGATTCTCTTCCTATATGAATTTGCAGTGCATGATATATTTAAATAATATTCTTCAAGAGAAAGTTTCCCAGCAGGTCTGGATGAAATAAAGGAGAGACAAAAACACCAAGTACAGAGGAGCAACACGATGAAGAAAGTGGATTCCAGATCTCTTTTCAGAATGAATATACCACCTATAACACTGCTCTCCTTCTTTCCTTCCTTCCTTTCTTTTGGTGTAGAAAATGTATTTCCTTTTCTTTCATTCTCAAGAGTTTTAGGGGTAAATATCAACAGATTCTCCAAGGGAATTGTATTCTAAATACAAAGTACTTTTGGTAAAGTGCTAAATAGACATTTTCTCTGAAATGAAGCAGATAAAAATTGTACCCATGCTGGTAGCAGCCAAAACATAACATTCCAATTCATTTACATTCTAATCACATTAAAACATCCTTTAGGAAGTTTGCACATGAATAAGGGATTGCTTTAATTTGCAGATTACCCTTCAGAAAAATTTAATATGACACTGAACAAAAAAATACCAACAAAGTACACTCATTGGGGCTTTATTTATTTAAGAAAAGGGCAGGGGAGAGAAAGCTTTCTGCAAGAGTTTTTCAAAGAGTATCTTATATTTCTCCTTTTGGACCCTTAGCACGTTCAAAACTCTGTAATGTTAAACGGTAATTAAATAATCCATAAAGGCATGCACTTTTACTTTTCACTGAATGTAATTTCTATAAAAATCTATGTAAGAAAATTAGCAGCTAACTCATTTTTTAAAAAAAGTTAGGGTTGCCAGACTTGCCTGACCATGCTTTATGACTCAGCATAAAAGCGGCTGTGCATGTTTTTATTTTACTGCCAATGGACGGGCAAGGAATGTAGCTGAGTAACATGCAGGCCAGTCAAAATTCATTTAGAAACTAATTATATTTATATATGTACAACTTGCTTAGGTAACCTGGGTAAAAGTGGTGGCACGAGCCTCTGGCTGGTTAAAAAACACCAGCGCTGCATTCTTGATGGCTCCAGCTTGATTTTACCCCTGTGAGAAGTAAGAACGGTAAGCAGTGAAGGTCACCATATTGCACTAGTAAATTTCACTTTGAAAAATAATCATTGCGGCTTCAACATGATTAAAACTCTATAAGAAAAATCAATCATTCAAAATCACAAAGTATGAAAGGAATTACATTATATATAGTCAAAATAACGAGTTAAAACATATAATTAAGATATGAATTTAAAATAATATACTCTAGAGAATCTACAGAAAGCTGTCAAAGAATCACACAAATTTGGCAAAGATGAAATAGAAGAGGATTTAGTTCAAACACCTAAACAACCTCTGGGTCCACTTGGTTAGTCTGCCCTATAAAAAGGAATTCATTAGGCATTCCAAAAATTAAAAGGTGCTCCATTTTTTTCCTTTAATTTTTCAAATCATTTAGAAAAGAATGTCAATTAGCCTTATTCCATTTATTAATACTCCACATGTGATATTTAACAGCACAATCCAAACCTACCAGTTAAGGAAATGACCAGACAAAACTTGAAGGCAGAACACTAAAAAGATATCTGAGGTGGGAATATTTGCAATTCTTGAATAATTATGTCAGTTCTCTTTTGTTTTCTAGTGTAGAGTTACAAGGTAAAATACCAAAAAGTTAAAACGTGCACATAGTCTCTTCCTAGACTATTGCTCTAGTCCTTCATTTGTTTATGAGCTTATATTTAGGAAATTTGATATAAAGCCATAATTAAAAATTTCACCAAATAATAAATTTTAGCACACAAGTAACAATCACTATGATGGGAAAGTATTGAAAGGAGTCTACAGCTAAAGCAATACAATAATTCTGTCTACTTTCAACTGGCAGATCAGTTCTCTGCCTCCAATTCCAAAGTATTGACTTCACATATATTACTTTGGAGTACCTAACTCAAACAGAAAACAGATGAAAAAGCTTAATGGTAACAAGAGAAACTGGGAAGAGAGTTTGGATTTTTCCTTCTCTAAGCCCCACCTTAACTAGATAATTCTCTAATGTCAAACACAATGGTTTGAGATGAGGCAAAATACATGCTCCTTTGGAGAAGTCTGAGGCTTTAAAATTTCTGAAAATTAAGAAGACTGGATGATGAGTTAACCATACCTCAAAAGATACTCAGCCAGAAGTTTAAATTGACTGATGGCTTCAACATTTTATTCTCCATAATTCATTCTTAGTTAATATATTTTTTACTAGATAAAAATAAAAATTGACTTCTGTACTGTAAGGGAGATATTTGCTATTAGGTATAATGTCAAAATAATGAGAGGGGAATATATATTAAAATTTAATGACCGAATTCTATCTTCCAAATGCTGACTTTAGTTTCTAGTAATATACAATGCCAGAAGTTAGTCCCCACCCTTTCAGCATAGCGCAATCAAATACGCTTATCCAACATTTTATTAACTAGATCTTAAGATATTAGTCAGTTTTAAAATAATGATCTTATTAGTGAACAATTGAGTTCAACTAATTACAGCAATTATTTGTCCCAGGCTATAAGGTTTAAAATTTTCCCCTTTAATCTCATCTGTTATTTTGTGAAACTTGTAGCTATGGCCTTGTTACCTATATGCTAATTTTAGTACCTATATTTAAACTTTCTCTGAATTTCACGTTTAACATCTACTTCTACGTAATCACTGAATTAGCAATACTACCTATCTTACAAACAAGAAAAACGGAAATAGCGTCTTCTTCAGTCATCTTATAGAATAAATATAGTAATACTGATTGAAATATCTAAGGTTCCTTTCTTAGAAATATATTTTTGCTCATAATTTTATTAACTGATCCCTAATTTTTGTGACTTTGTTGCACTACTTAAAGTGTACCCTTCAGCATCTCAAACTCCCCCAAATCATCTTTCTTAGAATGAGAATAATAATAGAGGTCTTTTTGTTCCCTGCCAATCACTTCAAATGACAAAAAAGAATGAATCTTTGTCTTTCGTTGTTATTTTTATTTGTTTATGCAAGCTTTAATCGTTGGGAATTCTGTCTTCATTTTTGTGTAGTTAAACATTAAGGTTTTAATTCCTTCTTCTCTTTATTCCCCACTCTGTGCTTATTAAGCTATAAACAAACCAAGAACATATCCTGGTATTTATACTCTTCTAGTAAATCAAAGAATTCTTTAAACTACCAAGACTCTTAACTGTAGTTGGTAAATTTAGAATTTTACATTCTATAATGTATCAAGGCTTTTTGTTTGTTTAGAGAGCATGTACTGGGTTCAGTAAGGTTAAAAACATTTTCAACCTGATTCTTCATCACAACCTTCACTTCCTTTAAAAAAATTATTTACTTCAGGAAACATGAAACTATATGTAAATATCAAGCCAATATCCCAATCATACTTCCATTAATAAATATGCCTGTGAAAACTAAATAAGGTCACAGTTTATAAATTATTCCATAAGAGCCAAGAATGTAGCAAAATGAGAATTGGAACTGCCCTCTCACCAAGTATTGTTCTAGTACATACAAAAAAACCACCATTGTGGGAGAATTATAAGGAAGAAAGTGTATAAATTGAGGCACTGTTCACAAATCAAAAATTATTTAAAATCCTCAAAAATTCATATTAATCTGAATATTCATATTATCAATAATTCAAAATGGTGAATATTTGAAAAAATGAGTCAACATATCATTTGTCTAGTTATAGATTAAGGTACTGTCAATTTATCTATCACCAATTTTGCCATAGAAATTGTGTCAACAGATATTTCCTATTTTCTTACAGAAAGAAAATATAATTTTTAAAAGTCTGATAGTTTAAAGCATACATAACACCAAAATAACTTCTGACGTAGAAATTCCTACCTCTTTGCTTTCCTCCATATCTGACTCGCTGCTGAATTCTTCAGTATTTAAATTTTCAAAGTCAGATTCTCCGACAGCAATTGGTACAGTCACAGTGAGGCTGGGGTTGTTTATAAAGGACATGTAATCACTTTCATCCACAACGTATTTTTCTACACTGCTGCCTATGCCACTGGTAGTTCCATTTCCATCTTTGAGATAATTGAGGTCTTTGCCTATTTCTATGGTGGTATGGTTGGAAATACAGCTGTCTTTTTTGTTATTTAGATCTTCAAGAGGTTTAATTTCATCTAAAGCTTTCTGCTTTCTAACAAAGGCTTTCTGAATAAATTCACGTATTTTTCTTTTAACATAATCAATTCCTTTCTGCATCCTTCCCACAGCAACCTGGAGATTATTCATTTCATTATCATCATCAGTGGCGGCAAGATTGTCAGAACTGAATGAACTCAAGAGTAAGGCCAGGAAGAGGTTCAGAACCTAAAACACAATAGGAAAACTGGTGATCAAAACATTCCGTTGTTTCTATTGCTCCGAACTACAAATTTTCCAAAACTGTTCTTACACCTCACTTTTTGCTGATAGGTATTCTTTCTAGTTTATGGTAAACTATCCTGGGAAAAAAAAAAAGGTGAATGAAATAAATACCTGGCCAATATAAAATAATGATATTAACACGAATTCCTTTTTAGTCATTGCAAAATTACTGAAACCACTGTTGCATAAAACTTCTATATTAAGTTCAATTCCAAATTTAAAATTTTAGCTATCTAGATAACTATACAGTGAAAAAGAAAAAAACCTTTTATTGGGATGTTAAGTATTTTCCCCATGTAACTTGGGTTTTCCAGGACACTGATAATTTATTATAGTTTTATTCCTGAAGCCAAAGATGATTCCAATATATTTAAATACGATTTTATTTTTATGTGTTTGTACCAACTTTTGCACTTTAGATAACTTGTCGACTTAAAAATATATATATACCTACTGCTAGATCAAAGTTCCCAGTTTTTGGTTCAGAAAATAATGGCCACTAGACTTATACAGTGGTTGGAAATACTATAAAGAAATGGTTAGAGACCACTAATTAGTCTATAACTTGGGTCTCCAAAAATAGGACCCACTGATATGAGTGAGTGAAAAGATTAGTGACCATAACCCCACCGTGCACACTCAAAAAGAGGTAATTTACTAAGGGACAGAGTACTCCCATGGGCACAAGACCAAGCAATATAATTTTTTTCAGAATTTGATTGATAATGTTCATGAGTCCCTGACTATTCAAGCATACAGAACGAAAAAGAAGGATATGGCCCTGAAGGGATCCAAAGACTAAAAGTAAATAGTACAGAAGAGGAATCCTAGGAAAAATTTTAAGTAAAACTCCAATGAAAAGGATGCTGCATTCTTGCTATATTCCTATCTTTCCAATAAGCTAATGAGGCTCAGAGTTCCTTTGTCTAACCAGTACGAGTTAGTCTAACCAATTGTGGTAAGAAAGGCACAAACCTATAAGACCCAACAAGGACTGCACATAATTCTGTGAGTCTATATTGACATCTTTCAATTGCTATACCATGTCTGCTAGTATTCATACTAAGACCTGCTCCTTCACATCAGAAATTTACCAATAAAGTTATATTTTATTGTGATTTGCCTTGAATTTACTTTTTGGATGAAAAAACAGATGCAAGAGAAAAAAATTAAATGCTACATTTGGGTTTTATCCATTATAAAACTGAATTTTGGTACCATAATTTTTTTCTAGATTTGATTTCCTAAGGTTTATTAATGAACTTTTCTATTAGGAACTTTTTCTTGGCAAATATCAATCAGCCTTCCCAGAGTGAGATCCAACTTATAGTTCCTCTTCAAAGCATTGGAACAGGTATCTATTTGTGTCATTTACTGTTATATCTATATGGCCTGCTCCCCTTTCTCGTTAGGATTATAATGTTGGGTAAGAATCCAGTTTCTGTCAATTTTCCCAGTGCTAAGCTTACAAGATTGTTGTAAGGATCCAATTAGAAAATCCACGTGGCTCTCACAAAGCTACTGGCACATGGTAAACCCTTGAGAAAGTTTAGCTGTTACCATCACTGTTATTAATACTATGATACCACCTACCCTCTGTTATACTATCTTTCAATTTATCTTTTTTTCTTGGAAATGTTTGTGTGAGCCAAGCTGAACTCTTTTTCTAGGGCTCCTTTGTTACCACAGGGGATTGATCTGCATTAACAACTGGCCAAGGTGTTGGTTGTGATCAAAGGCAATTTAAGGGAATACAGTTCAACTAGCTTACTCAGGGACTGAAACCTGGAAACCTGTCTCACACGTGGTCATGGGCAGACCTGATAGCTCATTGAGTGAAAATGACTCACACGTCCCCCCAGTCTCTTGGAATAATAATTTCCATTTGGGGTTCAGGAGTGGAATGTATTGCACGTATCAATACTGTCTCCATCCTGATTATTATTATTATTATTATTATTTTTTGGCTGCAACGCGGGCACGCAGGATCTTAGTTCCCGACCAGGGATCGTGCTCCCTGCAGTGGAAATGTGGAGTCCTAACCACTGGACCGCCAGGGAAGTCCCTCCATCCTGATTCTTCTTCTTTTTTTTTTTTTTTTTTTTTTAATTTATTTATTTATTTATGGCTGTGTTGGGTCTTCGTTTCTGTGCGAGGGCTTTCTCTAGTTGCGGCGAGCGGGGGCCGCTCTTCATCGCGGTGCGCGGGCCTCTCACCGTCGCGGCCTCTCCCGTTGCGGAGCACGGGCTCCAGACGCGCAGGCGCAGTAGTTGTGGCTCGCGGGCCGAGTCGCTCCGCGGCACGTGGGATCTTCCCAGACCAGGGCTCGAACCCGTATCCCCCGCATCGGCAGGCAGATTCTCAACCACTGCGCCACCAGGGAAGCCCCCATCCTGATTCTTAATTGGTGAGAAGAACCCAAAACTTTCACATCCCTCCTGTGTGCTAATGCTCCACCTTCTCTTAGACATAGACGAGACTGCGGTGGCTACTTCTAGAAGTGGTAATCTTCAAAAAATCGTACTTTCCTTCTGCAGCACTTGCCTTGAACCTATAAAAGGATTTCTGGCCATAGTGTTAGCAAACCAAGAATAATAGCCTGGGGAAAAGCAGTCTGTGGCCAAACCTCTGTCTTGTCTGTGGACTAGGCAGTGGTTACTCACACTTCTCGTGGTGGAGCACCATACAGAAGTTTACATGTGTTAACAGGAGGTTATGTCAGCTTGTCTTTGGGGGACATGACCCTTTCTGGTGAGGATGAGAAGGAAGGATTGTAGGAGGCACTGCATCAGTTTCAGTCAGTCTTATTTAAGCAAATGTGATATGAACACATTTCCTTAATAGTGGTAAACATGACAGATACTATTACTACCTTAGTTACTCCAGAAAAAATATCCAAGATATCACAAAAGGAGGAATATTTTTTAACTTATAGTAAAACAAAAAAAAAGGGAGATTCTTTAATTTTTTAAATAATGTACAGAATTTAGGGCTTCCCTGGTGGCACAGTGGTTGAGAATCCACCTGCCAATGCAGGGAACACGGGTTTGAGTCCTGGTCTGGTAAGATCCCACATGCCGCAGAGCAACTAAGCCCGTGCGCCACAACTACTAAGCCTGCGCTCTAGAGCTTGCAAGCCACAACTACTGAGCCCACGTGCCACAATTACTGAAGCCCGCGTGCCTAGAGCCCATGCTCCGCAACAAGAGAAGCCACCGCAATGAGAAGCCCGCGCACCGCAACGAAGAGTAGCCCCGGCTCGCCGCAACTAGAGAAAGCCCGCGCACAGCAACAAAGACCCAATGCACCCAAAAAAAAAAAAAAATTTTTTTTAATGTACAGAATTTAAATTTATGCCAATAGATGGAAATTATTATTTTATAGGCTATATCTTTTTTTTTTTTTTTTAATTCATTTATTTATTTATTTTTGGCTGTGTTGGGTCTTCGTTTCTGTGCGAGGGCTTTCTCTAGTTGCGGCGAGCGGGGGCCGCTCTTCATCGCCGTGCGCGGGCCTCTCACTGTCGCGGCCTCTCTTGTTGTGGAGCACATGCTCCAGACGCGCAGGCTCAGTAGTTGTGGCTCATGGGCCCAGTTGCTCTGCGGCATGTGGGATCTTCCCAGACCAGGGCTCGAACCCGTGTCCCCTGCATTGGCAGGCAGATTCTCAACCACTGCGCCACCAGGGAAGCCCTATGGGCTGTATCTTTTTATGCATATACAGCCATCCAAATTAATATTAAATGTCATCCATAGGTATGGATACTTCCTGAAATTCTCTTTTCAACTTGAATCCTCCGTACAGTTAGAGAGATGTGTCTTATTTCAGTAAACTAATAGATGACATGTGATATGTTGAGTTTCCTTCTCTTTAAATTCACTCTGTGTTTTCTGGCTACATGAATTCTACCAAAATCCCACTTGCTCATTGTCACTTTCCTGATAAAAAGCCATCTGTAGCTCTGAATTGCCTACAGAAAAACTCCAATTTTGTTATGCAAAGTCAGCCTTTTCATAAATTAAACTCTACACAGTTTGGCCCCAAACTTACTTTCTACTACTCCCACTATGAATTCCCTGTTGCTTGTGTCTGATCTGCTCACTCATTGTTGTCATAAAGGGTTCTGTTCTCTGCCTTTTATTCTTTTCTTCCAGTGTATGCCAAATATATAAATGAAATCAAGTCAAATCTAAAATCAAACCTATGACCTTTTCTTTGTTTCTTTTCTATTAACCCTATGACCATTTCTTTCTGTTCTATGAAATATTGCGCTTTTCTGAAAGCAAGCAAGTTGTATTTGGAATTGTGGTGGCTTTAAAGTAAATCTACAGGGGAATTCCCTGGCAGTCCAGTGGTTAGGACTCCACACTTCCATTGCAGGGGACACGGGTTTGATCCCTGGTTGGGGAACTAAGATCCTGCATGCCACGCAGCATGGCCACACACACACACACACACACACACACACACACACAATATATATATATATATATATTTATGTATATAAATTATTTGATACTCTTCCCTTCAAAAGTGAAAGCCTAATCCCTTTTTCTTAAGTGTGAGTTCTTTTTAGTGACTAGCTTCTAATGAATACAATATGGCAGAAGTGACAGTATGTGACTCCAAGATTAGAACATAAAGAGGGCTTTCTCCTTGCCCTTTGTTTTGTGTCACCTGCTCTGGGAGAAGCCAGTTGCCATGTCATGAAATAATCAACAATCCTACTGTGAGATACATGTGGAGAAAAACTGAAGCCTTCTACCAACAGCCAACAAAGAGGAATTGGGACCTCCTGCCAATAGCCATGAGAGTGAGCCTTCTTAGAAGTTGATCCTCCAGTCTTAGTCAAGATAACTGAGTTCCCTGCCAACATCTTGACAGCAACCTTATGACAGACCCAGAGCCAGAAGCACCCAGATAAGGTGCCCCCAAATTTCAGACCCACAGAAACTATGAAATAATTAATAAATGTTTATTGTTTTAGGCCACTGTTCATATTTCTGGATTGTACACTGTTCATGTTTGTTGTTATTTTAAGAAGAGGTCAGAATTACCTAAGCTAATACTGAGGAGGTTGAAATCTTGGGATAAATAGAAATAAATGATAGTCTTTTGCTTTTTTTCCTCCCTCCCTTTTCTTTTCCTCTGGGGAATTGGAAGTTACTTTGATGTGAAAGGAAATGAAGTCTATAAATTGCATACTTTAAAATATTGGTTATGACTATACCACTGGACTGGGGCCTAATCAAGCACCTTAGTATAATAACTTTATATTTAAAGTATAAGAGCCTGATCCCTCTTAGAGAATCTACTGTCCTTTCTTCCCCAACCACTGGGTCCACTGCTCCCTGGCTTGGGACAGTCTACCTCTCTTCTTACCGAGCTAAATCTTACATCTCAGTAAAGATATTTCAGGTCTGAACTCCTTGACAAAGCCTTGCCTGATCATCCTTGCCACTGTAAAGCAAAGTTTCCATCTTGTGAACTTGACATATAACACTTTACTTTCACGTTTTTTCACTTACTAGCTCCTATTTTTACTCCTGTTTAGGTAAATGTCATATCACAATGCCATATATATCTCCCTATCATCTTTCCCATGCCTCCAGGACTCAGCAGAGATGTGTTGGACATGGTTCATTTTACACATATATGATAAACAAGTGATTCTTGAGTCAGTGTTACTTGTTCATACTGCAGTTTCCAGGCAACAATTACCTTATGTGCTTTTAACGGACTGAGATTAACACTATTTTTTTTTAACTCCAACTTGTAGAGAACCCAAATTTGAAACATTTTCAAGTGATACTATTATTAGTACTTATAAATAAAATGAATGACTGTTCTTCATGGCACTTCCATGCTTTAGTACAAGAACTGAAACATAAAAGTCAAAAATGGCCCTCTCCATGAACAATAAGAGGTACAGAGATGAAGAACAGCTTTGGTTCAAAAGACATTTTAAGAGTTTATGTTGCATGTCAATTATAGTTCAATAAAACTGGAAAAAATAAAAATAAAAATAATGAATAAGGAAATATTTAAAAAGAGTTCATGTGGGTGTCAATAGTCTGAGCTATACCTGACTCCTGCCATCAGGAAAATTGAGAATTGATTTTTTAAAAAAACATTCAAAACATTCCTCAGTTGAACATACTTTTTCATGGTTACATTGTCTTTTACTGAAAATGAGAAAAATGTTTTACCACATACCACCAGGTTTCCAATGACCATGACCATCATGAAGACAGTAAGGCACATGGTTTGACCGGCGACCTCCATGCAGTCCCACATGGTCTCTATCCACTCTCCACACAGCACTCGGAACACAATCAGGAAGGAGTGGAAGAAGTCATGCATGTGCCAGCGCGGGAGTTCACAATCATTGGAAATCTTGCAGACACATTCTTTGTAGCTCTTACCAAAGAGCTGCATGCCGACCACGGCAAAAATGAAGACGATGATGGCCAGCACCAAGGTGAGGTTACCCAGAGCTCCCACAGAATTGCCAATGATCTTTATCAGCATGTTCAGAGTCGGCCAAGATTTTGCCAATTTGAAAACTCTGAGCTGGAAACAAAAGAAGGCCATTACTGCTCTGCATTCTGAAGAATCTGCATATTTGTTTATAGGAAAAATCTACAGTGTCTCAATTTTAGGTGATGGATTATTCATGTGCCAAAGTCTTATCTAGCAAATGTATTAGTTTGTTACCATGGGATATTTTTCATTTTGAAATAGTTTATATTGTAAATAAAATAATTATACAGTTTTTCATCAGCATTCAAAGAATAAGATTCACTAAATATTCCTGAATCTTACATAAGCATTTATACTATTCTTTTTGTTTTTCTGTAAGGAACTGAGATATCTAAGATTAGTGGTGATTAATTAGAAAAGACTCTTTCAGAGAAGTAGAGGCTCTCATTATTTAAAAGCCCAAAGTGGATATGTTTTTCAGTGTACTTGAAATATAATGCTGAAATGCACAAGTGCAAACAACATTAACACTTATATAAGGTACAAGAGAAAAACCAACTAATTTCTTTAAATCTCTGGACTGCTATATCTTTAGTTTGCTGTAATATTAGGCTGTATTTTAAAGGAGATTTATTATATTCAAGGAAGAAATACTTGGACTTGAGTAAAGAGCTGTATTTTGTCAACCTTTATGTCTTCAGTGATTTAATTAATCAACTCATTGTAGTGTAGAAATGGCTCTCCACTACTGTGCCTGACACACTGATTGTATTAGAAGCCTCTAGAGTACCATTTACCATTAAATAGCAGCAGCATTTTATTTCCAATTCTTCAGTAAATGTCAGGTCAAGAGTAGTGCATTATTTAATGGCAACTAAGTGACCCAAAGGAGCAGATATAAGAACCAAAAATTTTAATTTATTTCCAGAGAATAATTAATGCAAAAGGGCCTGATATACTAAGCAAGACACTGATGATATTATGCCTTCTATCTCCCCAAAGTGCATCACATTATCACAAAGATTTACTAAGCTTCTTAAAAGTAGTTGCCCACACGTACTTGTTATATAATCATTGCTAATTTTTGTTTTGTTTTTTTTTGCATCCTACTAGCTTCAAATTAGATCTACAGCTATCCATGAAGACTAGGAAAGGAAATCACAGCTCTAAGGATCTTAACACAAATTTGAAAGTGGTAAGGGAGTTTCTAAACAGACTTCACAACAAAGTCTTGAAACTAATCACTGTTAAGATAAGTTGCCTATAAGAACCTGTCTTTACTAACTATATACAACCTCTGTTGTTTCAAAATAAATCACAAAAAGTTAGAGCCAACTCAAATACACAGCACAATAAAACATACCAAACTTCAAATGGAAATGTGTCAAGTGATATTTTGTCTCATCTGTAACAGATCCATAAACTTTGAAATATAAAGATCAAAGGAAAGACCCTTTCTTTAAAATTAAAGTATAACACAGGCAACTCTTCTCAGAGAGTGGATTTGGTGACTTCCTGACCTGGCTGAAGGAGCAGATGTAGAGGAGCTCTGTCTTCTTTCCCTGTACACTCTACCCAGTCCCGGGTCTTGGCTTCTACGGGGGCAAAGTGGGCAACTCCATAATCCCTTAGCCTCTGGTAGAAAGATGAGCCCATCCAAAGCCCCAACCAAGCCTTACCGTGGGTAAGTAAACCCCATATAGCTGAGAGGTACATATTGTGTTGTTTAATTTGATATGCGTTTATCTGTGACCTCCATTTTCTCTCTCCCCATTAGCCTTGCCATTCAATTACTAAGGACAGAACTATTGGCTGTTCATTTGAATAAACTTAATCTATGCATTAAAACTATGAGGAAGAAGAAATTACCATCTGCTTTGTTAGAAGTATATTCAAATAATATTAAAGCTATGGGAAATCTTGTAATTTTTTTCCTAGAAAAGAGTGACTACTAATTAAATTATTTATAAAAACATTATGGTTACTCTCAGTTAATTTACCAGTCGAAATGATCGGAGAACTGACAATCCTTCCACGTTTGCCAAACCAAGTTCCATTAAACTAAGGCTCACAATTAAACCATCAAAAATATTCCAGCCTTCTTGAAAGTAATAATATGGATCCATGGCAATTATCTTTAGAAACATTTCTGCTGTGAAGATCCCAGTGAAGACCTAAGTGAGAAATGTTTATTACACAAGTGAAGACTCTTGAAAACATAAATAACTATTGAGCAATTTAATTTAGTCCCAACAAATCACAATTCAATTCTGAGTTTTAAAAATTGGCTTGGGTCCAGGAAATTAGTATCCTCAAATGGTCTGTATTCAAATCAATATCTAATTGTTTACTATATCTAAGGTTCATCAAGTGATAAAGAATATAAGAATTAAGACAATAAAATTAATATTCTTATTTCTATATTCTTAAGTGAAAGGTTCAGCTAACTCTTTGTGGTCAACTACCTGGCTCTGCCTCTGATCTCCCTAGCCCTCCAAAAACTCACCAAATAATTACCTAAGAGTCTGGTTCCCTCCCTTGGCCCTGCAGGCAGGGCTGGTGCTAACAAGGCTTTATATTGGCTGTAATAAACAAGGTCACCACTAGTCCTATAGATGTTAAGGATGCTTTTAAAAAAAAATTTATTTTTCTGGCCAAAGAGAAGCAGCATTCTCTATTCTCCATTTTCTTTCTCTACAACTGTTTTAAATTTTCCACGTGTCTTCAACCATTTTTCTTTATTCTCCACTCTCAGTACTTCTGCATCTCAGAGGTAATGGAAGTCAGTCAACCTGAACTCACTCAGTTTCTTTATATCTACCAAACTACTTACATTCACACCATACTTTGCTTTTTTTTTCCTGTTAAAAATTAAAGACCTGTCCCTGCTTTGCTCTAATTTCTGCAGCTGCAATTATGTATCTTCTTTGGACTTCTTGAAGAATTCACTTTCTCAATTAACCTGTAGTTTCAACCTCTTCCTGCTACTGACTGCTTCCTATTGGGATTTTACAAGTATCAACAGATACTCAGTCCCTCTCCACCTTAAAACTACCACCAGCATCATAAAAGAAACTCTCCTTGCATCCTACTTCCCCCATTAGCTACCACCATCTGTCCTCTCTTCATAGCCCAACTTCTTTAAGAGTTTGTGTACTTGTCTGTACTCACTAGTTCCATTTCTTTAACTTACCCCCTGACCTGCCAGTCAGCACAAACTGCTTTAACCAATTTCACCAACATAACCGAAACTGCCATTGATCAATTCAATTGAACTTTTAGTAGTTATCTTGCTTGCCTCTTTAGGAGTTTTTCACAACGTTGTCTGTTCCTTGTTCATTAAAATAGTTTCTGTCCTGGCTTCAGTGATCCACATCTCCCTGGATACTTCTCTGTTGCTTTTCTTCCTCCAACAAATCATTCAACACTGGATTTCTTCAGAGGTCTTTCTGTCCTCAACCTTCTTAATCTAATTTTCCTTTTACAATAAATTTACATTTTGAAATCTATTTTCCCATTCAAGCATATCTCCTGAATTCCAGAACTACGTCCTTATTTCCTTATTCAGCACCTCCACTGGATAACTGTCTCACAGGTACCTCAAATTCAACAGGTCCAAAATTCATTTCATCACTTTCTCTGCACAACCGTGCTTCTCTTCTGGTATTTGCTAACTCAGTGAATGGAATGACTCTCTACCTCGGTGGCCAGCTCAGAAACATGAGAGTCTTGCTAACTTTTCCAAATATCTCTTGAATACTTCAAGTTGAAATTCACCCACGCATGTATTACCAGTTTTTCCTCCTTTTATTGTTGAGTAGAATTCTATTGTTTGAATATTCTATAAATATTTAAATAATGTATAGCACTTTTTGTCTCTTTTCCAAGAAATCTTGGCCACCCCAATCACATGTGCTAATATTTTCATGTATTTTATACTTACATATGCTACAAACGCGCGCTTTAAATAATCAGCTGTCTTTTCAAGAAATTAAGATAAGGGAAAAAACCCAGTATTTTCTATTTACCCACATTTATTCATTTCTAGTGACCATCATTCTCAAATTTCCATCTAATACGTTCTTCCCATTCAGCCTGAAGAACTTCCTTTAGTATTTCTTGCAGCATAATTCTGGTGTAACAACTTTTTTAAGGTTTTGTTTATATTAAAATTCTTTATTTCACAGCAGTTTTTGATAGATAGTTTCACCATAGAATAATGTTTTAACTTCTTTTTTTCTTTTTTTCATCAGGCCACTTTCTTATGGCCTGAACTGTTTCTGACGAGATGTTAATCCTTTGTATATAATATGTATTTTTCTTCTGGTTGCTTCTAGAAGTTTCTTTTGTTTTCACAGCTTGGCTAAGATGCGCCCAATGTAGTTAATTTTATACTTATCCTTGTTGATGTTCACTGAAATTTTACAATTTAATATTAAGGTGTCTAAGTTAATATCTTTCATCAAATTTGAGAACATTTTGGCCATTATTTCTCCAAATATTTGTTTTGTTCCATTCTCTCTTTTGTCCTTCTGAGTCTCCCTTATGTAAATATTAGACCACTTGATGTTACTGCAGATTAGTGTGACTTAGTTCATTTTTCCTGTAAGTTTTTCTCTGCTGTTCAAATTGGATAATTTCTATTGGTTTGCTTCAAGTTTGACACTTTCTTCTGACATCTGCAATTTTCTTTTAAACTCATCCAGTGAATTTTCATTTTAGAATTTGTACTTTTCAGTTCTAAAATGTCTAGATAATTCTTTTATATAGTTTCCATTTTTTCTGCTCATATTCTCCATCTGTTTATTCTTGATGACCATTTTTCTCCTTCAATTTGTTAAATGCATTTATAATAGGTCCTCTAAAGTCCTTTAATGCTAATTTTAGTAATTCAGCCATCTCTGGATCTATTTCTACTGAGTATTTTTTTCTCTCAACTAAAGTTACAGTTTCCTATTTCTTCACATATCATGTAATTTTTTATGTGATGTGAATAATGTGTTGTAGAGAGTTTTGATTCAATTATTTTCCTCCAAAAAGTACTGATTTTTGTCCTAGCAGGAAGTTAAATTATAGGTTGGCCACTTTGAACTTACGGTAGTTTGGTTTAATACTTAAGTAGGGCACAGCTATTTTGGTTTGCTCTTTGTCCTAGTTGAATCTTCTGGTTCTCTGACATAGCCTTTACTCCTTAAGTGTAACCCCTTTGGGGTTTTAAAGGAAAGCCCAAAGTCTTTGTTCAATTTCTCCATCTTGGTCAGCTTTAAATTCCAAACTCTTGGGAAGTATTTCCTTCTATTCTTTTTTTTTTTTTTTTTTTTGGAACAGTTTGTGAAGGATTGGTGTTAATTCTTTAAATATCTGGTAGAATTCACCAAAGAAATTATCTGGGCCTAAGCTTTCCTTTGTGGGAACATTTTTTGATTACTAATTCAATTTTTACTTGTTATAAGTTTTTTCGTATTTTCTATTTCTTCTTGAGTCAGTTTCAGTGGTTTGTTACTTTCAGGAATTTGTCCATTTCCTCTAGGTTATCTAATTTGTTGGCATACAATTATTTATAGTACTCTGTATACTCCTTTCTATTTCTGTAAGATCAATAGTGATGTCCCCTCTTCATTCCTGCTTTTAGTAATTTGAATCTTCTTTTTTCTTGGTAAGTATAGCTAAAAATTTGTCATTTCTATTGCTCTTTTCAAAAAATCAACTTTTGGGTTTGTTGATTTTTTTCTGATGTTTTCCTATTCTCTATTTCATTCATTTCCACTCTATTCTTTATTATTTCCTTTCTTCTGCTAGCGTAAGATTTAGCTTGCTCTTCTTTTCTCTAGTTTCTTAAGATGAAAATATAGATTATGGATCTGAGGTATTATTTTTTTTACTATAGGCATTTACAGCATAAATTTCCCTCTAGGCACTATTTCAGTTTGGTGTGTTTTCATTTTCATTCATCTCAAAGTATTTTCTAATTTTTCTTGTGATTTCTTTTTTAACCTAGCGGTTATTTACAAGTATGCTTTTAATTTCCATATATTTATAAATTTTCCAAATTCCTGTTTATTGATTTCTAATTTCATTCTATTTTTGTGAGCAAAAGTACTTTGATTTCAATCTCTTTAAGTTTAATGAGGCTTGTTTTATGACCTACCTATCGCTTATGCTGGGGAATATTCCATATGTACTTGAGAAGAATGTGAATCCTGTCTATATATTTTCTACTATTTCATTATCTTCCTTAACACATAAGACAAGTCCTATTTTGAACTGTCCATTTGTTGTTCATGTCTTTCCAGCATCCACTCTCTCTTCTTCTGATAATGGTAGACCTAATTTTCTTCTTCATAATTGTATTCATTTACTCTGTCTCCAGTGATAAGACATGGTTCTGGTTTGGCCAAATAGGGCATTCTAACCCTAGAATCATATTAACTGACTGATTTAGAAATAGTCATGTAACTCCAACCAGGCCAATGATATTCAATTCTTGGGCTTTTGTTAGAACCACTAGTTAGGAGGCACAATCCTTCTGCTTAAAGAGCTGTGTCAGGATAAACGTTGGTAGACCATTGACATCAATAGAATACCCAGCCAGAGATGAAAAAACATACTGGGAAAAAGTTGGCAAGAAGCTAACTCCCAATGACATTGACTGAGAACCTGAATCTAGCCAGATTAAAACGTGGATCTATGCCCAAATGGACGTTAGTTACTTGAAGTAATGAATTATCTTTATTTTTGCTTCAGCCCATCTGAGTTGTTTCCTAATATCCACCTCCATAAAGCTTCTTTGATCCCTTGCTCACTTTTTATAGATAATGTTGAAGTGATTCCTATATATGTGAAAAAATTTGGACTAGGTAATGTTATTGTTCTTTCCTAAAGTTTTGTGATTTTTGGCCACAGCTTAAAATAGTCTCCGAAATATCTTTTAGAGTCTCTGATATAGTATTCAGAGCTTCCATCGCTCTGTGAATTTCTCATTGGTATAGTTTCTCCCACTGTAAAATGCAGACGTTCATAGTATCTACCTAAGGACTGACTTTGTGGGAACCTAGAGAGAGGGATTTTACATAAGCCATTTAATACAATGCCTGGTACAAAATAAGTGGTCAGCATATATATGTTAACTTTATCAGTTAAGACCTATCTGGATTGTAAGAAAAAAATAGTGGTTACTTCAGAGCCTAAAAATATTGTGTATTATACTTCAGAATATATCATTTACTAGCATACAGAACCTGTTTATATGTTCATTTATCAAGTTGGGAGGTTCATGAGAACTTAATAAGCCTCATATTGATACTAATATATTTTTGTTGCCTGAATTTATTCATTTTGCTTCTCTGTAAAAGACCACTTTACTTTCATTTCTATCATTCTACCATGTATCCATGAGTGTTAATACGACATTTTAAGTAAAAACGTATGCAGAAATTAATCATTTATAAGTTCTTAAATTTATAGGACAAATTCAAACAGAAATAATAGCCTCTATGATGCTTCCTCTCTTAAAAATCCATCTTCAGTTATGAACAGATGACATTTCAAAATTATCTGACTTGGCATACTTTATACTTTGTTTGGCAAATGTAGACATGTCTGAAAGAATCTATTCTAAATGCCTGAGAAACACATCAGGATTGTCCCATAAATCAATATCCTCCATAATTCATAACAGTCTTTGTAATGAATGGGCAATTCATATTTGATTCTAAATCAAACTATACATGAAGTCGTTGGGTCTTTTCCACGGCTAAACTGTAGCAATATATTTTTCTTTTCCACTGCTAGACTGTAGCAATACGTTTTTGCGATAAAAAAGTGATGCTGAACTTTTGCTGTCCAGGTATATACGACCAATCAATTCATATTTAATTTGAGAGTGATATGTGAAATTCATTAAGGCAATCACGAACTCTTTCAACGGGCAGAGTAACCCTCAGTGAGCCTTACCAGGTTCCCGACCGACAGCACACTGCTAAACTGCTCCGTCATGGGATAGTGCTCCATGGCCATGAAGAGGGTATTTAAGACAATGCAGATGGTGATGGCCAGGTCAACAAAAGGGTCCATCACAACCAAGTTGACGACATGTTTCACCTTTAACCATGGCTTACAGCAGTCCCAAATCAAACACATGTTAGCAAATTTATACCAGCAGGGTGGGCATTTCTGTCTGGATTCTTCAAGTTCTGGAAGAAAAAGGTGAGACGACTTACGAAAACTGCTTCCTTCCTATTCAGCAGCCTTTGGTTTAAACTGAAAGTGATGTCTAAAAAATCTAAAGCTGTTAAGAGGCATTACAGGTTGGTTAATCTGATGGTTGGGCAGGAAAGCACTTACAGTGGATTAGCTGTCATAAAAAGTGTGGGCCCAGAAAGGCTAGTAAACTTTCCAAATTTCTCCTGGTGAAACACGGTTTCCAAGATTCTATCTACAATATTCAACAGTCTGATAATCATCTTGAAGGCTATCAGAAATTAATGGGCAGGACTTGTGTTAAGTATACTTAAAGCTCATCTCTGTTCCAGATAGAGCAAGACATATTATTATCAAAGAACACCTCTCAGGAGATGTCTTTAAAACCTTTATCAGTCATGCTGAATCTCAGTTTCTTGGATTAGATATGTTCTTTGTGTATCTTAATGAGATAGTTTTGTCAGTGTCACCAGTCTTAGTTAAAAAGTTTCTAGTTAAGCCTAATTAGATACAGGCCTGTATATTAAACTCAGCAGTATTTCTTAATTTAACTAGATGGCACAAAAGAAGAGGAAATATCAAACCTAAGAAACTGAGAACTTCACTGTTTCACAAAATGGGCCTTATGTACTACTGGTAAAATACAAGAGGAGCTTAGGTAGAACATACGTAGAATTCATAAATTTTAATGGTATGCATTTATTTTAATAGACTAAAATGTATAACTACCACACCAAACTTAGAAGATTTCATATAAAAATACATTTATTTAAAAAAAATACAATGATTTCAAAAAGAATTTCAACTAAATAATAGGAGAGAAAAGACAGAAATGCACAGATCTATAAGGTGACCCTCAAAATACTGAAACTTAGTAAATGTTGGCAAAGAATTTGGGAGAATGAGGAAGTGGGAAATTATCTGCTCTTTTCCTTTGGTATATTTCTCTCTTAATCAACTCTTGAGTGAGAAAAGAATTCAGAAGTTGTTGTTTTCTGCCAATATCATTGCTGCACACTCTGTTACCTGCCCTGCCAAATGTGAGACCATCACCGATTAGCACTAAAATAGAGGAAAAGATTCTTTGTTCATCCATAGCATGACTCTGGTTGGTCACTTTAGTATTACTACTGTGGCAACTGGAATATCCCTCCAAACCTGGTACAGTTTACTAAGAATTAAACTTTTCAAGAGAGTTTATGCAATGGGCAAACATGACCTTAGGTAGTGATTTTTGCTTTGCTGATAAACATTCACTACTAATATTACAAAGTTTACTACTTCCCTAAAGTAAATTAATTTCCTTATTATTTTTAACAGAATTCCATGAGAGGTAGGTTCTTCAATTGTCTCTTTATATACTGAAATTCTTCAAGTACCCAGTTTATTTCCTTTTCTCTTAAATGTAATTTTTTAAACAGTAAACAATAGTTGAATTGTAAGTCAGAAGAAAAATATAAATATAGTTATCATGCACTGTTTTGTAGAAGCTTTTAAGACTCCCAAATGAACCCATATTTATACTGAAGGTAAAAAGGCTTTACTACTTAACAGTAAATAACAAAAGAGAATTGAAAAAAGCTCTTGGCCTGTGTACAGTCAGAATAAGTATTTCTTAAAATGTTACTTGTAATTTAGCAGATAAAGAGAAGCAAATAGAAACTGTGTGGAAACAAGTAAATCAGAGAAAAGTTCAAAAGGCAAAATGCAGCCAGTGTTGCTCGTCTTGACACCACGAAAAAGTGGAGCAGAGTTGTTAAATTCTAAAATAAAATCATTCAATTATTCATGCTAAAAAATAAAAAAAAAAAAAAGAATATCACACTTTGAAACAAAACAAAGCACTCAGGGAGAACTACAGCCACGTCTCCATTATTCCTGGGTGGGTTATCCACACTGAAAATCATTTACAGCCCAGTTTAGATCTTTTGCTGGCTCCCCTCAATTCCTCAGTGCTTGTACCTCACCCTCCCACCACCTTCCCAAGGATTTGACCTGGAAACATTTCCATATGGCTTTTGCATTTAAAAAACTTGAAAAGCAAACAATTCATTTTTCCTTATCTCCTACAGTGTCATTAAGTAGGAGGCCATTCATTCATTGCCTGGACAATGAAGACTTAGCTGTAGTTCAAAAGAAGGAAAACAGAAGTTGCCAGCCTGGATCAACAAGCCTGGTTCCAAAAAGGAAAGGTGAACTAAACCATGATTAGACTTAGAAGGAAGGATCTCCAAATAAACAGATTATGTCAACCTAAGACACCTTTCCACTGTTTGTTATTAGGAACAAAAAAGGACTATATTAAAGACAGCTCTAGTTGCATGTATACGCTATGTACTGCTAAAAACAAGCCTTGATTAATGCCAGATTCAAAATATTTAGATATAATCGAATAAAGAAAAGTAGGCTTTGCATTCTATACAACCAATGAAAAACAGAATGAAAACTCAGCCATTTTTCCTCACATAAATATAAAGTTAAAAGCTCTGCAGATATTAAAACCAAACACTCAGTCTCCCGCTTCCTAAGTTACACTTATCTCTAGGACATCCTTTTCATTCTAAGCAAGTCCATGAGACACATTTACATGGAGGGCGATGTGGGTGCACTCATTTTTAACTCCGTATCTTAATTAGTGGACAAGTCCAATCTTGTGGTGGTGGGTTGATGTTTTTTAAGTAATTTCTTAAGTTAGCCCAAACTTAATGCTATCAGAAGTTCAAAGTAGGACTGTTAATTTAGACTTACCCTGTCTCCTTCTCTACTTCTTGCTTTAGGGAGCAGACATGCTGCTGACATCGGTAGCAGAACCACTGGCAGCTTCCTCTCAGTGGTTTTGCTATGGCAAGGAGCAGAAGACCAGAGAATCTTCAAAAGATTTACCTGGAGGGACAGGGAGGAGCAAGCTACTGGCAGCTGGGGGGGAAGAGGGAGTGCAAGCTAACGCAGGCGAGGTTGGGGAAGAACGTACTGAGTTTAATATTCCATAGAAATCAGTGAAAAGATTTCTGATATTGCATTAGGACATTATGAAAATTGGGTCCTGCAGTAACTGACATGGCTGTGATATGTAAGACCATCTACATTGTGAGATTTTCCTGGCTGTGACTTTTAGGCTTTTGGTACTGATATTAGTATCACGGGATCTTTGCATTCAGACTGGAAAATAATTATTGCAAGAATCTATCCAGTATCAAGAGAAACTATAACTAACAGGAAGAAAGGCATGAGCACATGTTCGTGCTCTCTCCTTCATTCTCCATCTTTCTTTTTCCTGTGACACATCTACACACACACACACACACACACACACACACACACACACACACACACACTTCGGAGGGGAAGAAAAGGGAGGGGTTGTAAAAGAGAAAAGGAGAAAAGGGGAAAGGACAGCAAGGGAGGAGGACAGAATATATTTTACATGAAAGTATTTTCCAAGCAGCTGAAGTTGATAGTTGATGTCTGAATTCACTTACAGTACGGAAAGGCACAAACATGTGAATTAACAAAACAACAATAAAACAACCAATAATAATATTTATTGACTGTCTTCTACATGCCAGGTGCTTCTACATACATAGGTGCTTTATATATGAGGCCTTATTTAATCTTTACAACAACCTTAATCTAAACGTCATTATCCACACTTTACTGATGAAGAAACAAGTGTAGAGTCCCAAGCTAACACACAGAGCCAATGATTGACCGCAAATCAAGCTGTCCTCAAAGTCTTTATTTTGGAATTATAAGATCCAGACCTCTAAACAATATATTCACTACTCACGTATAATCTGCAACTAAAGAGAAAGCTAAGATACTGTAATATCTGATCAGAGAGAGGCAAAAGTAGTTTTACAAAATTTTGAAAACTTTGCTTCAAAGAGGTTAATATCAAACTCTAATTCTCATTTTTTCATTTATACAACTGGTTAAATCAAAAGAGTTTATAGCTTGAGTCTCAAGCAGTTAATACAATTTAAATGGGTTAGCATCACCATAAAAATAAACATTTATCATTACATTCCTTTTTATTTCATGCACATAACAAGCTTCAACAACTTAGAACTTAATCTACCAAAGTGGTATTCCAAGTATACCTCGAATTTGCAGTAGATTCCTGGAGGCTAAATGTAAAACTCTGTATGAGACAACAGAATCCATGTGTTGGACATGGATTTTACTTTTATTTAGTAAAAGACATAATGATGATTTGGTGTCAAGTCAGGAAGAATTTTCTGGGAATTTATGAGAGTTTTTTTCATCATTACCAGAGCACTGCCAAGCAATTGTGCTGTAAGACTTTTGACATACCTTCCATGGTGTTGGTCAAAATACTAGCCATACTCATTGCTCTTTGCTTTGCTGTAGGATCTTCCAACAGATCCATGGAAACATGATAAGAACTGGACCGTCTCTTTCTTATTTCCGTTTCAGTAGTCGTGCCCTAAAAAAAGAATTCATATGAAATAACTATTATTTTTAAGGGTAGCAAAATCCAAAGTGTTCCTGTAATAGGTGTTACTTAACTAAGTATTCACCATGCTTTCTCAGATGTAAACAGCTCATTAAGACATTGCTGGAATCATCATTCTTGGGAAGTGTTTAAAAGCCCATCATATTCTCAGCTTTCAGGGATGTCTGGGTTTGTGATCAAGATGGACTTTTCTAATTCCTCCAACTTGGAGCTTTGGGCTGGAGGGATCATGCCTATTACAGGATAGATATAACCTTTTAGCATTTCAGCCAGTCCTATCTAGGACTTCAAACTGAAGCATATCACTCTTTGATTTACTCACAGGTTGAGCTATTAGATCTTTATTTATATATATTCATGTGGTTTAATGCATGAAAAGAACTTTAAAGGCTTCCCTAATATGTTCTCCTAAAATGAGAATTCCACTTTAAAATGCTTCCATTCATTATAGACAGGTAACATTTCCCAACATCCTTAATAATAAAGGTAATTTTTAGAACTATCTATAACTTTGTCTTACACTTACAACACAACCCATCCTTGGCATTGAAACTCTAATTTAAGGCAAAACATCAAATTGGGGGGGGGGTCTTTGATTTTTAGCAATGTGTGTGTAATGACTTGATATGTTTCTATTCCAAAATAAACTCACCAGAATTTCAATATGGGCAGAAATTTATTCCTATGTCAGGAGCTCAAACAATGAAGTTAATGGTCACAGGAAAAAAGGGCAAAACTCAAGCATTCCTAATGTGGGTCTGAGTGCTAATAATAAATAAGAAGTCACTTTTAGTTCTCTGAGGATTTTCCTTATTTCTAAAATAGTAATATGAGTCCTGTTCATCTACTTTATTGTGCTATGAATAATTAACATTATTTTATTAAACTCCATGCCTCTAATGCATACATATTCAAAAGCAGACTTTCTACTCAATTGATAGGATTGTCATTAATGGGAATAAACATTCATTTAGGTCACTCCAAAATTAATTTTACTGTGAAAGAAAAGTAAAATTAATGAGAAAAGAAATAACCCCTCTCTGAAACTAAAGCTCTTTAAATTAAAAAGTTGTCTCTCAGAATTTAAAATATTTTGCCTTGTCAGAGAAAGACAAAGTTGGAAGGAAAAAATAGGGTCACTTATGAATTTGGTAAAGTAGCAGGATACAAAATTAATGCACAGAAATCTCTCATTCCTGTATACTAATGATGAAAAATCTGAAAGCGAAATTAAGAAAACACTCCCATTTACCATTGCAACAAAAAGAATAAAATATCTAGGAATAAACCTACCTTAGGAGACAAAAGACCTGTATGCAGAAAATTATAAGACACTGATGAAAGCAATTAAAGATGATACAAATAGATGGAGAGATATACCATGTTCTTGGACTGGAAGACCCAACATTGTGAAAATGACTATACTACCCAAAGCAATCTACAGATTCAATGCAATCCCTATCAAACTACCACTGGCATTTTTCACAGAACTAGAACAAAAAAATTGCACAATTTGTATGGAAACACAAAAGACCCCGAATAACCAAAGCAACCTTGAGAAAGAAAAACGGAGCTGGAGGAATCAGGTTCCCTGACTTATAGGAATCAGACTCTACTACAAAGCTACAGTAATCAAGACAGTATGGCACTGGCACAAAAACAGAAATATAGATCAATGGAACAGGATAGAAAGCTCAGAGATAAACCCACGCACATATGGTCACCTTATCTTTGATAAAGGAGGCAAGGATATACAGTGGAGAAAAGACAGCCTCTTCAATAAGTGGTGCTGGGAAAACTGGACAGGTACATGTAAAAGTACAAAATTAGAACACTCCCTAACACCATACACAAAAATGAACTCATAATGGATTAAAGACCTGAATGTAAGGCCAGACACCATCAAACTCTTAGAGGAAAACATAGGCAGAACACTCTATGACGTAAATCACAGCAAGATCCTTTTTGACCCACCTCCTAGAGAAATGGAAATAAGAACAAAAATAAACAACTGGGACTTAATGAAACTGAAAAGCTTTTGCACAGCAAAGGAAACCATAAACAAGACGAAAAGGCAACCATCAGAATGGGAGAAAGTCTTTGCAAACGAAGCAACTGACAAAGGATTAATCTCCAAAATTTACAAGCAGCTCATGCAGCTCAATATCAAAAAAAAACAAACAACCCAATCCAAACATGGGCAGAAGACCTAAATAGACATTTCTCCAAAGAAGATATACAGATTGCCAACAAACATATGAAAGAATGCTCAACATCATTAATCATTAGAGAAATGCAAATCAAAACTACAATGAGATATCATCTCACACTGGTCAGAGTGGCCATCATCAAAAAATCTACAAACAATAAATGCTGGAGAGGGTGTGGAGAAAGGGGAACCCTCTTGCACTGTTGGTGGGAATGTAAATTGACAGAGCCACTATGGAGAACTGTATGGAGGTTCCTTAAACAACTAAAAATAGAACTACCATACGACCCAGCAATCCCACTACTGGGCATATACCCTGAAAAAAACCATAATTCAAAAAGAGTCATGTGGGGCTTCCCTGGTGGTGCAGTGGTTGAGAATCTGCCTGCCAATGCAGGGGACACGGGTTCGAGCCCTGGTCTGGGAAGATCCCACATGCCGCGGAGCAACTAAGCCCGTGAGCCACAACTACTGAGCCTGCGCGTCTGGAGCCTGGGCTCCGCAATAAGAGAGGCCATGATAGTGAGAGGCCCGCGCACTGCAATGAAGAGCGGCCCCCGCTTGCCACAACTAGAGAAAGCCCTCGCACAGAAACAAAGACCCAACACAGCCATAAATAAATAAATAAGCAAAAAAAAAGAGTTATGTACCACAATGTTCATTGCAGCTCTATTTACAATAGCCAGGACATGGAAGCAACCTAAGTGTCCTCTGACAGATGAATGGATAAAGAAGATGTGGCCCATATATACAATGGAATATTACTCAGCCATAAAAAGAAACGAAATTGAGTTATTTGTAGTGAGGTGGATGGACCTAGAGTCTGTCATACAGAGTGAAGTAAGTCAGAAAGAGAAAAACAATTACCGTATGCTAACACATATATATGGAATCTAAAAAAAAAATGGTCATGAAGAACCTAGGGGCAAGACGGGAATAAAGACGCAGACCTACTAGAGAATGGACTTAAGGATATGGGGAGGGAGAAGGGTAAGCTGCGACAAAGTGAGAGAGTGGCATGGACATATATACACTACCAAATGTAAAATAGATAGCTAGCGGGAAGCAGTTGCATAGCACAGGGAGATCAGCTCAGTGCTTTGTGACCACCTAGAGGGGTGGGATAGGGAGGGTGGGAGGGAGGCAGATGCAAGAGGGAAGAGATAAGAGGATATATGTATATGTGTAACTGAGTCACTTTGCTATAAAGCAGAAACTAACACACCATTGTAAAGCAATTATACTCCAATAAAGATGTTAGAAAGAAAGAAAGAAAGAAAGAAAGAAAGAAAGAAAGAAAGAAAGAAAGAAAGAAAGAAAGAAAGAAAGAAAGAAAGAAAAAGAAGAAATAGGGTCGCTTAAAGGTCATCTAGTCGCTTCTGCTCTATTTAAAATTATATGTGCAATCCTATATCTGTCTAATTTTTAGTGCTAGATTCCAAAATCTCTAATGATATTACCAAGGAAATTCTTTCTTAAGTTAAATTGCTTCAGTTGAATTTATGTGTAAAGTGCAGGATATTGTATGCTTTGGAGGGTGGCATTTGTCTGCAGCTCTTTATTTTCTGTTCTCTTTTCCTCTCTGCAGTCTTGCAAAGCCCCTTCTTTGGCCTGCACCTTCAGCTCATGTGGCACCATATGTTGCAGCTCATGTTGCAGTGCCCTGCCTCACACCTGACTGCAGCACTGAAGGACGGACACAAGGCAGCAGGAAATAGAGATCACACTAGGCTTTCTTTCAAACTGCCCCAATTTGCCTTCAGAGATTTATCCCACCCTCTCTGATATGACAGGAGTTTTGTGGTAATTATTGATAAATGCTAAATATCTTCTGACAGACTGACATTTTCTTTATATTTATGCAAAGAAGTTGTGGATTTATTTTTGTTTGTTCAATTAACCTTTATCAAGATCAGTGATACTCACACTTTAGTATGTGTAAGAACCATGTGAGATACTTGTCAAGGAAGAAGAAATCCCTGATCTTGCTCTCCTCGGCCTTTTGGTCTGAGTAAGTCTGGGCCCAGAAATCTCCATTTCTTTCTTTAAACCACTTTATTGAGGTATTATCGACATGTAAAAAGATGTATATATTTCAGGTACGCAACTTGATGAGTTTGGGGATAAGTATACACCCATGAAGCATCACCACTGTCAGGTCATAAACATTTCCATCACCTTCTAAAGTTTCCTTCCACTCCTTTTATTATTGTTGTTGTTGCTATTTGGGGTAAGAACACTTAACATAAGATCTACCTTCTTAGCAAATTTTAAATTTACAATTCAGTCTTGTTAGCTCTAGGTCCTATACTATATAGTAACATATCCAGAATTTATTTATCTTGCATAAATGAAATTTTGGACCCTGTGGTCACCAAACTCAGAGAAGCAGAGAGTAGAATGGCGGTTCCCAGGGGTGGAGGGAGGGGGAAATGAGGAATTTCCACTTTGAAAAGTATCCCAGGGAATTCTGATGTAAGTAGTCTGAGGATGAAATATATTTTGAGATACACTGGGTTAAAATGAAAGTTTTTGTTTCCTTGGCCATGTCTTCTTTTCCATTTAAGAAAATTAATGGGAGGTAATATTGCAATACGGATAGAATGTAGGTTCAGTAGTCAGCATACCTGGAGTCAAACCCTAGCTCCACCATGCACAGGCCTGTTTCCTCCTTATAAAATGAGGATAATATTAGTAACTACGATAAAGGGCTGTTGTGAGGACTAAATGAATTAATGCATGTAAAGTGTTCTGGACAGTGTCTGGTACATAGTTAGCCATGATTATTTTTTAAGAGAAGTTGACATTCCCTTTGCATTCTTCCAGTTTCTTTCACAACAGAGTTCTACTTTTTTCATGATTTGATCTGACTCCAGGATACCTGGACATTTCTCTGGGAGAAAGTGGTGGGGAGAGGCTATGTGAAAAAAGTGAAGAAGATCAGTGGCTATGTCTATAATCCAAGGTAAGAATCTCCTCTATTAGGTGACTGCAAGCTGACTCCATATGATTTTAATGTAGCTTAAAGAGCTCGTCCAACTATAATAAGTAGAATTGTGTAAAAAAAAGAATCATACAGAGAAGATTTTAATATGATTCTGTAAGCTATAAAGTATAACCAATGACATTGCTAGAATATTTTTATATTGGCAAATGAAATCTTATTTAATACCGAACTTAAAAAGCACCTATGTTTTACAAAGGAAATGTCAATAACATATCCCTGTAAGTATCTGGTATTTAGTTGAAACCCTTTTTCATATGCATGATTTAGGGCCACTATGTTTATTAAAAAATTCATGACGGTAATATAAAAATTGAAATCTGCCCTAACAATTACAACACATGACTTTACCAGGTACTTCGAGTGGCTTCTTTACCACACAGATGTACAATGGTCATTTGACTGGGTGCTAAAAATGTTACAGCACTCTGACCTGCCAAGAGGAAGAATGTTGCATTGCAAGATTTAGATGTACTTAGTAATACTATCTACTTCAGGTGGAAGTATTAAGTTCTTCTTTTAAAGGAACAGAGATAACAAGATCCTTCAGATAAGTATTTATATCATTTCTTGCATTTACTTTGCTTATGTTAACTAATCATAATGCATGATAAATTGTTGCTATACTTTTTGGCAAGTTTCATTCTGTAGTAATAATGATGAAGGAATACTTCTAATTATAGTCTATGAGACCCAACCTACGTTTTTAATTCATTTGAGAAAAGTCTGAATTGAACAATTTGGCAAAATAAGTTCATAACTTGATTGAACTGACCCCTGGCCTTTGGACGTTAGACTCAGTAAAATACACACGTGTGGAAATCGAAACCCATTCCTGCCTGCAACCAGCCACAGCTCCCTCCCCAACAGCTGCAGGTTTCACCGGCCTCACCTCTGGCAGGAGCTGTCCAGCAGGAGATGTGAGGGCAGAAGGGCCCCCGACCAGGGAGACCACTCCGTTGCAATCCACAGCACTGTGCATCTTCCCGTTCATGGGCAGAACGGGGAGCACCCTGGAGGCGCGGCTGGCCTGGCTGACGTTGCTGGGGCGCCGCTCCCCGTGTCTGTGCGGCACAAACAGAGAGTCTCTTCTGCTGTCGTTGTCTTCAAAGGTGCTGTGCTCGTCATCGGCAAAGTCATTCTCAGAGCCAATATCCTTGGCTCGACCTCTGAAGCTGAAAAGGCTCGCCCTACTGTTGCGTCTTGGAGAGAAAAGGGAGCCACGGATGCTCAATAAAGACTATCAATAACAAGAAAGGAAACAAACAAACAAACAAACAAAAAACAGATGAACAGAATTAAGTGCTGGTGTCCTGAACAATATGAGCCTGGACTCTTCATTTCATAGCTGTTGACTCACCAAAGGTAAGGCATTGGACAGGTGGAAGCAAGGGCTCCTGTGGCAACTGCTGGTGGGGTTCTGGCACTTTCTACTAGGTTCAGGTCTTTTGTTTTGCTCTCCCTTTTCCTCCCTTCCTTCATTTTCATCTTCTGAGCTCTCATTTTCTACCATTTTCTTCTACTTTACCCATGACTTCAGATAGTCAGAAGTACCCCCCTGAAGACTGTTTTGTCTCATTTCTGGCACCTAGAACTGAAATCTTTGCCAGACCCTTCTCTAGAAACGATTCTTATTTAACAATCCAGTGGAAAGCAATTAAGTACACAACTACGTTTTGATCCTTTGAAGCCAAAACTACACCAGTAAGAGTTCACTAGTGCCCACACCCGGATGCAGATCTCACCACCGAGGAAAATAAAACCAATCTTGCTAGTAGGTCTGTTTAATTATAGAACAAGGAGCAACTTCTCTCCTTCCCTTTGCATATTTCATAACGGTCCTCATGAATAATTTAAACAAATCAAGCTGGAAGAACTGTATGATTCATTCCCTGATTTTCACTCTTCTGTCTCAAGAAATCTAAAGAGCACCATATTTACAAAAACCTGGTCTTCACTAAGTATCTGGTCACAACCATTTGACAATTTTCTAGATGGCTACAATGTCATTGCCATCATTCAGTTTACTTTGATTCTCAAACATAGTACCATTGAGCACAACGAATCATTTCCTGTTTATTACTAGTCTATTTTTACAACCTCACTCTAGTGAGCACTTGTTTCTGTTTGTCCAATACCCATTTATCCTTTTTCTGTTGACAGTACCCTGATTATCTCCAAGAACTGCTCCCCAGGCAAGACCATGGCCCAGGTCTAGCCAATGAGTGTATTCCATGCCTCTGGCCATAGAGACTGGTTTGAAAATGGGTAGGAGACCCTGCATGGTCCATTGACAGTCACCAATCTCTTGTACAATTGTTGGGAAAGAGGTGCCTTTTC
Organism: Eschrichtius robustus; assembly: GCF_028021215.1. Taxonomy (NCBI): domain Eukaryota; kingdom Metazoa; phylum Chordata; class Mammalia; order Artiodactyla; family Eschrichtiidae; genus Eschrichtius; species Eschrichtius robustus. The sequence continues at coordinate 67,104,529 of NC_090828.1, forward strand.
GATTGAGGTTGCTAAAAAATATTGAATGTAAGTTTGGAGCCATGGTGGGCATCTTATCAGCATATTGGTGGAACCTGGAGATGTGGAGTAATACTTGGCCCCGATAACATGTTTTGAGCCTTTGGATCTAGCTGTGCCTAAAGCTACTCATTGATATCATTTATATAATTTAATCCTCTTTTTTGCTTAAGCTGGCTTAAGCTGGATTTCTATGATTATTAATAGAATACCAACTTTATCATTTAACCATTACTAGTTTCATCTTTTTATCTCCAAAGGATTTAAAGCTAACTAAAATTATTATTTTGTACCCATATATTTTTTACATTCCCTGACTAATAAGTATACATTTAACTTTATTTTCAGCTAAAGAATGATCTTCTCAATAACATCTATAAACATCTATAAAATGTCTATAATCTTTAAACACTATCTTATGTTATATGATCTTATTCATTATTTACAGAAACACATCTAAGAGTACTGATCTGCTCCCACAGCAGAACTTATTTCTTCTTTTCCTATACCCATGTTTTTTCATCCTGTTATCAACTTCATTATTCTTTTCTTTTATTGTTTCCATATGAGTATTATTATTATTATTATTTTAATATTTATTTATTTATTTGGCTGTGCCAGGTCTTAGTTGCAGCACACAGTATCCCTGACCAGGGATCAAACCCGGGCCCTGTGCATTGGGAGTGTGGAGTCTTAACCACTGGACCACCAGGGAAGTCCCCAATATGAGTATTTTTTAAACTTCTCCTACACTATCCAATTTCTTTCATGTCTCCTTTCTCTCCTTTCACAAGGGACTTTGAATTAGCTATAAGGACATAACAGTTACAGAATTTCTGACCTACTGGTTATCATTACCTCAAAAAGAAGCCAGATAAGAAATGCTTGGCAATAAGAAATAAAGTAGAAATTATGTATACGTACCACTCTTAGTAAGAGTTTTTATTTTAACTACAAGTACTCCCCTCAATTAGAGCCAATAGAAGGGCTGGAGAGAAATAAGTTATTAAATTGCACACAGTGTTTCCCAAAGTTCAAAGGTGAATTATGCCACAGAAGAGCACAGTTTACATATGGCAGCTATATGAAAAATGACTGTTTCCCATCTGTTAGCATCAACTTCCACTGTTTACATTGATTACATAAATCCATAGCAATCAAATGCTATGCCACAAATAGAGGATGGACAGTAAGAAAAAATCTGCCATACCAAATGGATCTCTAAAAACTCCTGGTTTATCACAAATATGGAGGGAAATAATAACTTCAGAAAGTCAACAGTATCTTATAAAGGCTTCAAAATAAAATATTCAGGTTGTCTTGAGACGTCATTAGAGATTGCACTCTTGACTTTCTTCTTTCCCTTCTCCCACGCTAACAAGTCATATTGAAGTCTAAAACATATTTCATACAATCCACCTAATCTACTGTGAAAATTATAATCCTATGGTAAAAGTATACATTATATTTTTTTCAATATGAAAGTAGAAATGGTTACCAACACAGTTGCCTATCATGTCACTACAAAACAATAGTTTTTAATACTTTTGGGCCTTAGGCCCTTGAAAAATCTAACAAAAGCTATGGACCCTTCATCACTGTACCCAGGTTAAGAACCTGGTTCACTATTTTTCAGTACTACTTACAGCGTCTTGCAAAGTGGGATTAATATGATTTCAGCATCCCTCCCCTTCTTTCTCTTCCTTTATGTCTCTCTCTCTCTCTCTGTGCCTCTCCATTGCCCTCTCCATCTTCTTAGTTACTTGTTTGTCTACTTCTTTATCAGATAAAAATCTTTAGTTCTATTTTTATACACATACCACTTCAGAAACAAATATCAATTTGAGCCAGATATTACATGTTGTGTGAGTGATCACCTATAATGCCCAACTAGGAAGGAGAGGTTTTAAGAAGACAGTATGGGGAAAATGTTATGTCTTTGGACAAAATTTACAGAAACAGATGGGATAGAGCCTAACATTTTCAGACTTTACTATTTTGCCTAGAATTAGTTCTATCGGACTTGAAATGAAGCAAATTGGAATAACTCTGTGGTATCTGTTGGTTTGCAGTTCAGATTTAGGTAGTTTTTCCTCAGGTAACTTACTTTCCTTCTTTCCTCCCTCCCTCCTTTTCCTTTTCCTTTCCTTCAAAATAAACAATGCTCTAAAAAGGGGATTAGATGTTTTAAAAATTCACATTTATTAAGATTAGTATCTCCACTAATGTAATCATAATGATTGTGACAACAACATGAATAGGGGTGAGTAAATGTTGAAATTTATTTAAAAACAAATTCTACTTCAAATTTGAATTCAACCTCACTAAGCCTTTAATTTATCCTATCTTATAATGTTACCTGGACTTGGGGTGAATCAGGCTGACATAAAAATTTATATGTATTAAACATAAGGCTATGTGAAACTGTGTATACTAAAAAATGTACAAAGAGCATGTATAATCCTAAATATACGTATCTTTTAAATGAAATCAAATAGTAAATTTCCTCAACAGTTTAAGATTTTTTAAAATATTTTTATTTCTTTTATTATTATTATTATTTTTAAAAAAATTTTTGGCCATGCCACATGGCATGCGGTGTCTTAGTTCCCTGACCAGGGATCGGACCTGCACCCCGCTGCATTGGAAGGTGAAGTCTTAACCACTGGACCGCCAGGGAAAAAAAAAGATTTTTTTTTTTTAAGATATTCTTTCTAGTCAGCCTGATACAGTGGAAAGTTCAAGGGTATCAGTGTCAGGCCAAATCTGAATGCCGCTTCAACCTTTAATAACCAGATGACATTGGGCAATTATTTAACTTCACTGAGCCTAAAAAATAGTGAAAGTAGTGCTATGCAGGGCTGTTAACATTAATTATGGTAGAATAAGAAGAATGCCAAGCACAAAACAGGCACTCAGCGAAGAATACCAGCCTTCCCCTGTCTTCACATCTGCAGATTGGGGATGAAGATTATAGTACCACCCTAGGGCTCTAGTGAGTGGCTTCAAGTAGCAATGCACCACATAGGTGTTAGCTATTATCACTGTTATCGGTGTTGTTCAAATTGTGACTGTTAACTGTATGGATATTAAGCTTTCACTACTGAAAAACTGTATTTCTGGTAATTCTCTTGGTAATTTCAAAGACAATTAAGGATCCTAAATTTCAAAGTTTCAGCAGCTTGTGTTGGTACATAAGCCAGAAGCATCTAGATATCATTTTCTGCACTACGTGAGTCAAGGTGTTCTTTTCATGCAAGTCTCCTTAAACATGAGACACAGATAATCGAGAGCAATTAAGCACAACTGTTTATTTAGCGTCATAAATCTTCTTCAGTGCACGTCTACCTAAAATGTTTGATTACATTTTTAGAAAAATTTTGCTTCGGTTTCCCTTGAAACAAGGACACGAAGAATACACTCCTCATAAGAAGTTCGCACGTGCATGGGAACAACTGCACAGACGGTCTGAGAGAATCCACTCTTCACTTCTAGGAACCTGTCACTCAGAAAACCTACAATTCACTGGGTCCAGGCACCACAGCTAAGAAGGGACAGTAACAATCTGCTGATGATTCCTCATGTAGAAAATTGCCCTGAGGAGTCTCAGAATCACAAGCCTTCCCAAGCCCAGTGGGATCTATGCTCTAAAAATGTTCTCCTGAATTCCAAAAAGTTGTAAAACTCACAAATTCCTTGAGGTGATAACCAAAACACTCAATGATCGTCACCATTCTGAACGCATTGTGCCATCCAGGAAGAAGGCAGTTTTATCTAACCAAATTCTGGCATATCTTAAAAAAATTGTGTTTGTTATGACAACGCAATTTATATAATCTAATATTTTTACCTGGTGTGGAGAGGAAAACCTCTTTTCATATGTCAGCCTGCTTCCTTCTAAGGAAAAACGGAAACCTTTTCTTCTTATGCTGTCTTCAGATTCAGATTTGCGGACCCCATCTTCCTTCTCTTCTTCTCCAGACTGTTCTTTCTGTTTCTTTTTCTTCCGTCTGTTTTTCAGCTCTTTTTCACTCTTGGAGCTCAACTTTGATGCTACTGAAGAACTTTCTGAGAAAACCCCTATCCCACCAGCACCACTGAAGTCTCTTGATTCAGCAGATGCTGCAGCTGCTGCCTAGAAGGGTTCAAGGGAGATGGTAGTTGCGTATACACTTTGAAAAACTTTATGTTACTGCTTACTTTATCTCTGGTATCATGAATATGTGATTTTGAAAAATGATTCTCCATTCTAGTATGTATCTGGGAAACAATGCATTGTCGTTAGACCGATTAAAGAATTAAAATGAACAGAAAAGGGGAAGATGACACATGTGACTTCAATGAAGATCTTCAACCTGTAGCCTCACACTACACTTTCTAATTATCTAATAAGATGAATAAGATACTCAAATATCATAATGATTTTTTTCTGTGATTTAAACAATATCATAAGAAGGAAAGATTTTAAGAACTAAAGGTTTCCTATTTTAACCTGATCCACCACACTTCCACTTGACAATGACTTTTAGTGCCAGTCTAAATTATTAAGTGTAATCCAGTCAAGTATTTTGTTTCAATAAACCTTTTTTTCTCTTTGACTTAAAATGATTATTTCACTAAGAAATGCACAACAAAAGCAGATTATAGATTGTACATAAGAAAATCCCAGATCATGGCATCTGAATGAATTTGTAAATTTCAACAGTACAGTTATTAGAAAGAAAAAGTGCTCAATGTTGTTGCTGCTACGCCAGTATATTTTATTTATCTGATCTTTATTACATATTGATATTGTAAATTTCAACAGTCCAGTTATTGGAAAGATAAAGCGCTCAGTATTGTTGCTGCTAGCCCAGTATATTTTATTTATCTGATCTTTATTACATATTGATATTTAGTATATTCCGTGTTAAAAGGGAACTGTACTCTACATCAAGAAAAGACGAATATAGGCAATTGGATTAATGACATTAAGTCAAACAAATATAACTAGAGAAATTCTTGCCTTATTTTGAAGCCTCATCAGGCCAAATTACAGGATTTACAGAGTAGTAGGCAAAGAATGTAATGACTTAGTATGTTTATGTACCAGCGTTTTCCTTATGCGATCCACAAACTTGCATTTAAACACTTGAAATAGAAAATAAATATTAAATAGGTCTTTGTCTTTCTTCCAGACTCTATGAAATAACCTTCTCAGTTTGACCCTGGTTTTCTGACCTTTCCCACCTCTAGCAACACTAACGAAGAAGCAATTATAACTGAATTCTGCTTCCTCAGAAGATTAAGAAAATACTTCGACTGAAGGCATGTAGGTATAACTACTTTGTGAGCTTGAGTGAATAAAGGGTCACAAGGGAGAAAAAAATGTCAACAAAGTCATTATAATTTGTCATGTTTGGATGCCATTACTATTGACAGTAAGTAATCATCAAAATAAAATAATAATCTCCTAATAACCAAACAGGCTCCTAACACTTACCAAATACATATGACTTGTTTCGAATATCAATTACCACTGCTGATTTTGTGTGTTAAATGACTCTGATCTCGATAGTGTGGTCAGAGAGCTGAGATAAACAAACACAAAAAGGCTCGATGCTTGCTACTATACCTGAGCTTCTTCTTGTTGCTTTTTTAATTGTTCAAGCATCTGCTGAAATTCAGCTTCTTTCTGTTCAGCCTCTTCCAGCGTTGCCTGATTCTGTTCCTCATAGGCCATGGCCACCACAGCCAGGATTAAATTTATAAGGTAGAATGAGCCCAAGAAAATGACTAGCACAAAAAATATCATGTATGTTTTCCCAGCAGCACGTAATGTCTGCAAAAATGGAAGAGATATTTTATTAAATTTTATACAGGATGTTATGAGCTCACACTCTAAGTAATAAAGTATACTATAGCAATTCTCTTGATCTCAGTATTTCATGCTTCCCAGAAGAATCATTTTATCTGTTCTCACCAGTTGATAAAGGTTTTCCCAGAAGTCTTGAGTCATAAGACGGAATAAGGACAAGAAAGCCCAGCTAAAGGTGTCGAAGCTTGTGTAGCCATAGTTGGGGTTTCTACCAGCCTTCACACAGATGTATCCTTCTGGACACTGGCTGTTATTAGGTTAAAGGAAAGAGAGGAAGTCAGTAACTATAAGTTGGATGGCCGGCTTTCCTGTTTTTATAGACGCCAATATCCATTTTATGAGACACCAGGGAAGGCAGATTTCTCTCACTTTAGCCAGTGCTCAACCCAGCACTTAAGTGGACTGATTTACATAACAACAGAATCTGCTAAGTCTATTTGTGGATTCCTCTGTGATTCATGATTGTCATTATTATATTTATCATGTCTCCACATAAAAGCAATCATATCATGATTACTATCTTCTGGGATTTGTGAACATGAACAGAAAAATAAGTCTACAGGGAAAAATTTGATTTTCACTGAAGATATCTAGAGGCAGAAGTGTGTTGAATGTGGAGGTAGGCAAGAGGGCTAAAGAAAAGATGGTGGGGGCACATTGAGAGGAATGAATGAGTCTGCAGAGTGAAGGTTTCATAGTATGACCTTAATGATCAAGCTGACCTGGCCTCAATACTGTGCCTGACACTTCTGGGCTGCGAGACCTTGGGCAAGTTTCCCACGCTTGCTAGTCTTGGAGAACCTCATATGTAAGAAAGGGCTAATAACAGAACCTGCCTCCCAAACTTACAATCATTGAATATGATATCATATGTAAAACATTTAGTATAGTACAGAGAAAGAGTTAAAATCAGTCTGTTTTACTTATCACTAAGATTTGGAGATAAAGGCAGCACAATCTTTATCACATGAGCCAAATGCAAAGCCTGATGCTGATACCATTGGGAATTTTGCTACAGGTATTAGCTACTAATGTCCACAATATCATCTTCCACAGAAAGAACATTGGATTTCTGTCTATGATTCTAAAATCTTGTCAACTAGAGAAAGGTAACTATTTCTCTGAATTTTCCTCCTTGCTTTAGCTCCAGGTACAATACTTCTTAATAACAAGCATTCACATGATGCCAATCATAATAATTAAAAGTACTTATTGAATGCTGTAATAGCTAAACATTCATTAATCCATTTAATTCTCACAGCCACCCTATAATTATTCCTATTTATCACATGGGGAAATCAAGGCAAGGAGAGGTGACGTTATATGGTGAAGTCTGGGTTTGAATTCATGTAAACTCTCCAGTCTATGCTGTTAACCGCTTTGCTAAAATATGCTAAACATGTACTCACCACACCTCAGATATTGACATTATCTTCAGATATCTTACATTTTATGCCATGGAGACCACATTAGCTTATATAGAATATCACACTTATAAAAGAACATGCTTATGAATTCTATTAACTTAAGCTTCTTATGTATATGTACTGCTTTTCCCTATATTTTCCGTTGAACTAATTTGCAAGATTAGCTGTGACCTAGTATGGAAAAATAATTGCTGCGTATGAGTGAGTGTGTGAAGGAGGTGAGAATCCACACTTATCCCAGCTATTTTGAGAGTCAGCGTGAAGTGGAATTTATGGAGGGCTTTGAATGAGGAGCAAGCGGGGGCTGGATGGGTGGAAGGTAGCAGGTTATTAAGGCCGATGGAGCAGTGTGGACTGAGACTCAACACAAAACATCACTTACCCTGCATCTGAGCTGTTGCCACAAAGCAGAGCATCATTTTGCCCTTCCAAAAAATAGAAGTGACCTATTTAAAAGAGCAAAGAATAGAAAGAATCATTAAAAAAAAAAACCCTTAAAACACTTCAGCCATTGTGCCTAGGTAACAAAGCTTACCATTTTTTAAACCATAATGAAATTGATAAAATAATAAATATGTATAGGGCTAAATGAAAATATTTTAATAATAATTGAATATTAAACAAATATCAAAAAACATTTTTGATTAAACAAGTGTTTAGAAAATTGATTTAAAAAGGAAATTTTTTTGGTAAGGAATAACTATTATAGCATTCTCTATCAGCATTTACTGCAAATATAAACTCAAATTGCTTGGGATAATTCAAAAAATAGCTGTCAAATTAAGGCTGTTTGGCACAAAAAGTGAGAGATAGGAAAGCCTTGTTGCTTCTAAATGCTGCCATGAAATAACATTTTATTTTACAACTTCGCTTTGCCTGGACCCAAACTAGATTCAGACCTTTGTTTTCCCTACCAATTTTAACTTAATTTCTTGTGAAAAGTGGACTGAGCTGTTTGCTCTTTCTATGATACTGTAAGTAAGTGGTTTGCTTTGAGTTTTGGCTTGAATACTGTCTTTCAAGATAAACTTGCTTCTTTGGAGATACGTATTTTCTAAGTATACCTATTTTTTATTCTTAAGGAATACCTTATATATAAATTTAATAAGTTGCAAAGATGATCTCAGGAAACATACACATATATAAACATACATATTTACATATTCACATACAAAAACACACAGACACATATACATTAAAAAAACACACACATAACCCCCACAAAAAAATTTTACTATAGTTTTCAGGAATACTTAAAAGCCTATATTCAAGGAATACCCTAATATATTATGTAGGTCAATCTGCGTCATAATTTCACAAAAAATTTTAGATCCTTACCTCATGACATATATCAAAAAATCATTCTAGATATTTAGAGATTAAAGATTTAAAGACAAGTCCATTAATAAATATAAAAATATGTAGGTTTTCTTTTCAATCTAGAATATACAGGTGGCTGTTTTATATGCAGAATATTTAGGTGAAAATTTTTATTATTTCTGAATCCAGAAGCATTTTATAATCTTAAATATAGAAAAAAAGAAAACAAATTTGATGACTTGATTGCCTAAAAATCAGAATCACTTAGGGACCAAAAACAAACAATAAGAAGAAAAAACAAGCTGGAGAATATATTCACCAAAAAAAGACAAAATGTTAACATACTTGATAAATTATAGAGATCTTATGAATTTCCAAAATATACTATCACCTGATAGAATAACAGGTAAAAATGTCAACAGATAATTCACATTACATTAAATATTTAACTTGCTAATGATACTAATAAACAATTATAGATTCTACCACATTAATAATTAAAAAGAGGATACACTTTTCCTTCCATCAGAAGATGTTAAAATATGGTAATAATCAATATTAATGAGAATTCAGTAAGATGGCCACTGCTGTAGGAGGTATATAGTGGTCTGACCTCTTTGGAGAGCAATATGACACTATGTCTCCCTAGCCTTAATCTCGTCATACCCTTTAACCCCCCAAAATTCTACTAATAGAAATCTATCTGAAGGAAACAATCAGAAATAGAGAAAAGATTTATGTGCAAAGATTGTCACTGTGCTGTTATTATAACATTAATATATGGGAAATTTCATAAATAATGAAATCATTTGTTTTATTTATTCACTTGTCCAAAGAATCTTAATCTCTTCAGTAAAAATCTTCATGAGAATACTAATTCTTAAATCATTAATATAATGTGAGAAGTGATAAAATTTCACATGGTTCTAAAGACCATGAAGGATACCTCAGACTAAGTATCCCAATGGAGTATGGATAATCAAGAGATCAATGGAAGTTGGCTAGCTAATTGCATAAGGAGAGGGAGGGACTTGGACATTCCAATGACAGAGGGGCTGGCTTCAATGATAAGAAATTATACTAAAGCATATCATAAGTATACTCTGATGTCCATCTCTAAAATAAAATCAAACTGTATTGATAAACAACTCTAACACAATGATTGATACCAAAGAGATAAACTGGAATAAGAATATTATAAAGGTAGGTTTTGAGTTTACACTTTCTCATCAATAAGTAACTTGCTGGACTGAGGTTGCTTAACTTTCTGATGAGTACACAAATTCAGATTTCATCTTAGTTTCTCCATTTCCAGATACATCATATGCACTCAATACATATATTGAGTCAAACCAAATAGGGGCAGATTATTTTTCCTCAGTCTTCTTAATAATCCATTTCAGCAAAATACATTGAATAGTCCAAACTACTGATTTATTTATTAAGATGACTGAAAACTCCTGATCAATCCCTAACAAATAAATATTTTTGTTTATAAAGCATTATATTGTATTGCTGTCAAGACTGGTTTAGGAAAAGAACACATCTTCAAATGGTAACTTTTATCACGTTGATTGAAAGATAAGGAAAAAGGAGTAAGATACCATTTGATTTCTGTATCCTATATACTGTCTTAAATTGGTCTAAGTAATTTGGTTCACATCAAAATTGAGACAATTTTCACTATATATATATTTTTAATATTTAAAGGACTAAACAGCTTAATGGTTAAAAGAGTATATCTTACTTTTATCTTCAATATATTCATCCCAGTTAAACATGCTCACTGTCCTATTGAAAGTGGTACCATTCCCATCCAATGAGTTATTAAAGAAGGAAGTGATGTTTATTTCAAAGGAAGAATTATCTGGGGGCCATTGCAAACATTTGTTTCGCAGGTTGCCCATAAACAGCTGTAATCCTATTAGTGCAAACACGCTCAGACAGAACACAGTCAGGATCATTACATCTGAGAGCTTCTTCACCGACTGGATTAGGGCGCCCACGATGGTCTTCAGGCCTACACATAAAATCAAAGGGAGGAATTTAAATATACTATTCGACAGCTACTTCACAGACAAAAACATCATGAGCTTGTCCTGGAAAATAAAGATGTCATGCAGAATGCCAACAATATTAGTTTAATGTTTGTGACTGAATAACATTTTCATGAAAAGCCTGCTAGCTGGTGAAAATGAATGAAAGCAGAATTTGTATGTTCATTAGAAAACCGTGAATGGAAATAAACCAAAAGTGTATTTCCAAATACTCCTTAGAGCAGAAGAAATGGTTTTGTTATTCATGCTTAAACATCAACCTTGTATAAAATTTTTGCCTTTATTTGCAGATGTCTTACTCCCTAACCTCTTATTGATTTTATAAAAATCTATATGAATAAAGTAGTAAGAAATCTTGAAGCCACTGAATTATGAGGTTATATACTTGTGAATTCTGCAAGCTTGAGTATGGGTTAAAAAAGGAAGACATCTGAAAAATGAGCCCCATGCAGCACTCATGCTATCCCTTGCTCTTTCATTTATCTGAAGTTAAGAAAATTACCAGTTTTAGACCTAACTGGTCAAATCTGCAGCAGTTTGAATGCCTTACAGTTTAGCTTCTATGCAGAAAGCTTGATGTTACAGGACGCAAACCACGTAGCCTGTTACTGCAAATGCCTCATGCAAAAACTTGTTAAACTCAAAGGCTGATTTAGAACAGATCATTTTAAAGAAAGCAACTAGTAAAAGCAAAGAATCAAATCCACCCAAAATATGATGTACTGATTCTTGCTTTTTTACAAATTTATTTGCAGTAGGTGAGAAGCAACAAGGCTTACGCACAAAAGCTGTGATTGTAGCACCAATGCTGCTAAAGTCAGCCTCGGTGTTTAACCTAGCTCTCACCTGGAATGACTGAAATTGTTTTCAGTGCTCGGAGAACTCTGAATGTTCTCAACGCTGAGACATTGCCCAGGTCCACAAACTCTGTCACATATCTGTAATAGGGAGTTCACACACAAACACAATAACAGAACACAAGAAACAGTTGGAGATATAAGGGGCCTACCACCTTATACCAGTTTCTTCTTACCTGGAATTACAGAAATAGTTTTCAAAGCTCTCAAGACTCTGAAAGTTCGAAGAGCTGAAACATTGCCTAGGTTTACAAATTCTGTTACATACCTGTAGAATTAAATCAGAGTTATTCAGAATTTAGGGAAATCTAAGTCTAAGTTGGTCTTTCATCAAGATCTTTCAACTTCAATGAGTGTTGTCATCAGATTTCCCAATTAAGAGAAAAATGGCATTGTCATCAATCATAATCTCTGTTACTTGGGTAACTTATTTTATTGCTTTACAGCACTAATTGAAATCAAAGCCATGTAATTTACTATGATAGTCCCTAATTTCTCCAAAGTGCACAATCTGATTGGAAGAAAAATATCCTAAATTCACATAATAACCAAGAAAAATGCTTGATCTGTTAAGGGAAACCACCAAGGAGAAATACAGTGTAGGCTCCCACTAATGACTTACTCTTCCCGGATAGAAAATGTATTAAGATACTTACGCAAAAGTAATGACTGTGAAATCCAACCAATTCCATGGATCCCGTAGAAATGTGAAATCTTCTAAACAAAAGCCCCTTGCAAGTATTTTTATAAGTGATTCAAAAGTGTAAATTCCTGTAAAGGTGTACCTGAGAGAAAATAGCCAAGCCCACATTAAAGATCTAGTAGGTAATTTACATGTACATGTCTTAAAGGAGAAAAACAACAAATACAAATTAGAGGCTTCCATATAGTTCTATATTGGTCTCCCTATAATGTAGACCTTATGTAGTACTTAAGGAAGAAACATTACATTCTGAAAGACATTCTCATTGACTATAAATGAGTATTGTACTTGCTACATTAATTCATTTGAAGGCCCAAATAATATGGTTCTATATGAAGATATTACCTGAAATACACTAGTTTTGGTCTAATTTAAGGAAATAGTTATTAACAAAAATAAATGAAGATTTTTTGTTTAATAAAATGTGCATCATTAACAGCCATGAAATATATACTAATAAAACATAGAAAGGTGATAGCCATGAGGAAAAGAACATACAAACTGGGTATAATTTTTATCATCAGATATTAGTAATCACTGATGACCTTTGAAAGAGTGTGAGACTCATAAGGAAGATAAAGAGCTACAAATATTGGCAGTCAAATCAGTGCAGTAATTGGAGCAACTTAATGAGCCAGTGCAAGCTTTGTCCTACAGAAAATCAGTGGTTGAAATGAACTTGAATCACTGTCTAACTGGTTTGTAGTAGCTAGTAAGACTTGCTAAAGAAACTGATGAGGTCTCAAGATATTAAATGCACATAAAGGGACAACAATATTGCAAGATTTTTTTTTAAATCTTCTACTTACTCCACATTCTTTGTCCAGTCTGGAGGATTACTCATGGTCATAAATACACAGTTGGTAAGAATAGTGCACATAATGAGCACATTGAATAAAGTAGAAGAATACCGTCAAGGAAGACAAAATTTAGTGGAAAATTTCACTTTCATACACCATTATGTCTTTCACCACCATGAAGTTTAGAACTTTTATGCCCTTATTATTTTATTATTGAGTTTGCTTTTTCCATTTCTGTAATTTCAACAACTCCATAACCAAGTCATGTCAGGCCAAGCCATCAATTATTTGGAGGCTACTTATGTGATTTTAGTAATGAAAAAGATTAAATGAACAGAAATTAGCTCATTGGTAAATAATTTATCAATTTAAGTTTTTTTCTTTCTTTAATGACAGACTCAATGACTGAAGTGCAAGCTCAGCATGTATGAAGACTCTGACAAAAATTCAACAAGAGAATTCCAGTAATTACAGTCGTCCCACAGTATGCGTGGGGGATTGGTTCCAGGACCTGTAGCAGATACCAGAATCCACAGATGCTCAAGTCCCATAGTGGGCCCTCTGTATCCATGGTTTCTGCATCCTCAGATTCAAGGAACCGTGGATCCTGAACACTGTACACCACCTACTGTTGGTTGAATCTGTGAATGTAGAACCCATGGATATGAAACCCGTGGATGGGGAGGGCCGACTGTAACTGAATGCATTATAACTCCATCCTAAGGGTCACCTGAGTGGAATATCTTCAATAAAATTCTTTGTAAGTGGAGTATATAATATACAGTGATTGCTCATTAAATTCTGAATAGTAAGAGAAGATGGCTGGTGTTAGTACTGACATTTCTTGGGTTTGTAACTGTGGCCAAATTACTTAATAATTTCCCTAAGCCTTGGTTCACTTTGCTATAAAAGGGAGAAAGAATAACCATTTCACAGGATTGCTGTCAGGATCAAATTAGTTAAAATATATTAAACCTCCTACAACTTAATGTGCCTTGTACATGGTAGATACTCAATACTTACTTAATTTCCTAAATCATAGAGAACACTACTTATAACAAAAATGTGGTTTGTTTCACTCTACCCCACTTTGCCTGTGTAGACATAGCCAATGCAGTTCACTCTCCTTTATACTGAAAAACAGCAACAAAAGCTCTTTAAGAAAACATTCAGTAGTAATACTTGAAATAACTTTCTTTCATAGTTAATAAAAAGCACAAGAAGGATTCAGCTGTACTTATGCAAAACAAGAGCTTTATCAATATAGATTTAGAAACTTTATAAAAATTCCAGTGAATAAATGCTAGTAATATCACTTCTCACTCTTTATTTTTATTATAAATCTTCACATTACTTACACATAGCAAAATAGCACGATTTTAAGTGTAGTAAAATTGAATAGTGTTGTGTTATCTATGTGTTGTGTTATGTATTATGTGTTAATCTATAAAGGAAGCTTCTTTGCACTCGTAACTGACTTTAGTCAAAGCAATCATTGATTTTTCATTTTGACTGGCAGTGATGCAAGGCACATGCTTAATTCTCAGCTTGTTAAAATGCATCCACATGAAAACAGTCATAAGTGAATGATGTGGATCAGCCACATGAGGGCACTACAACCTAGAGAACACAGAAAAACACCATTTCAAAGAAGAAACATTTTTCCTTTATTGCTAAAAAGAAACAAAAAGTAAGACAAAATTAAAGATGACTTGCTATTAGTATATAAAACTAGAGAATCCTCTGTGTCTGTTAGGCTGCTAGGCTCTACTGGAGAAAATGACTCCCCTTGGTGGGTTGGCACCATTCAAAATACATGGTTCCCAGCCTCACCCACACTCAACACAGTCTAAATATTTCTCCACTTCACTGCACCTCCTACTCTGCAAAGACAATTCCAAATATTCTCCACTCTTCTCTGATCTCCAATCTTCTTCCTTCCCTCCCCATTTCAAACTCATGACCTTATTTCCTACTTCACTGAGAGAAGAGATAGGATCAGAATGCCATATCTTTACTTCCCACCACCAAATTGACAAACCTCTCTGTATTAAGATCCTTTCCTCCTTCTTGTTTCAATGGGGGGAGTTTTCAATCTCTCTACTCATACTCTGGACACCTTCCACCTTTCCAGAACACTTCAGAAATCTCTTATCTCTTCCTTCTCTTATCTTTAACACTTCCCACTCTATCCACCTCTTCCTATCAGCACAAACTTGCTTAAGTCTCTCTTATCTTGGAGGAAAAAAAGAAAATACTTTCCTATAACCCACAATCCTCTAACTACTTACTACTAACTACTTCTCTTTTCCATTTCACAGCCAAACTTCTTGGAAGAGATGTTTATCTTTACTTTCCCTCATTTATCTATCACATCCTTAGCCTACCAGTTTTCTTTCTAAATATGACAAACATCTTCATCTTTTGTCCCTGAAAACAAAAGGATAATTTTGAGTTCTTATTTGACTTGCTCTCTCAGCAGCATTCGACAAGCATGATTCTTCCTCCTTTCATTATGTTCTCTTATTTTTGCTTTCATGAAGTCCCAATCCCTTGATTTTTCATGTCTCATGGACAACAATTTTTTTGTATCCTTTGAAATATTATATTTCCCTTTTTGAAAAGGACATCGGATATCTAAGCCATTTTTCCCTCTCCTGCTATATTTATCCTAGTAAAGCTCATCAACATACATAGCTCCATTTACATGCCCACTGATCTCAAATATTTCTCTCCAGACTAGCCCTCTTTTCTGAACTCAACTGTCCATGGTACCCAATTGTACATATTACATCTGCACTTATGTTTACTCATCTCATTGACACTTCAAATTTTTTCAGTTCTAAAACTAAACTAAAAATCTTTTCATCCTATCCCTCTGCTCCTCTCAAATACTGCCCCTTTGACATCTCTGTATCACAGAAAATGGCTCACGATCCAGCCAGGAACCTAGGAGCGATCTTGCATTTTTCTCTTCCCTAAACCTCCACATTCAACTTAACACCAAATATTGTCAATTCTACCTGCTATGCCTGGATTCAGTGAAATTTTTCCCCAATCCTCATATCACTACACAGCCCAGGTGTCCATCAAATCTAACCTAGATTACCGCAATTTCATCTAAACTGGTCTTTCTGAATCCATGTTTGACTCCTTTCAATCCTTTCTGCATACTGTACCAAATGACCTTTGTAAATGTAATTTCAATAGCTTTCCACTACCTTAGGACGGCGATCAAATATCTTACAATAGGAGGTCTAACTCCTCTCTATTTCTCCAATTTCAGATTCTTTACTCTTCATTCCACTCTCCCCAGTCCAATATTATTGCAATTGTTCTAGGTCATGGAATTAAATAAGCTCTTTTTCAAGTCAGGATCTTAGCAAATATCACCTCTTTTCCCTGGACATGCTCTCTACTTCACCTAGCCAATTCCAACTTTTTCTCCAGCACTCAGATTAAAAGTTATTTTCAGTAAAATGCTGTGCACAATAGCACATTTCCTGATTAGGTCTATCAGTAATATATACTTGTAGCACCTGATACCATTCCTCCAATGACTAATTTTAACACTGATTTTTTTTCTACTAGGCAGTCAACTTCATGAGGGCCATGTCTATATTGTTCACCACTATACCCTTGCCATTTTGCAGTGTCCATTGGCTACTGAATGATGTCATTTCGGAAGATTGTTTATTACTAAGTGAAGTAAATTTTCCCTTTTTAATGATATATTTATTAATATGGATCAGAAATACAGCATGAAATTTGTTTTCACATATATCAAGTTCACAAGTTTCTACACTTTTTTTGAAAGAGAGAACACTGGATAAATATAAAGTGGAAATTAATAGCCTCATGAGATTTATGTCACATAACAGACTGAGCCATGGTTTTATGACCCTTAAAAATATTTACTCCTTATAATGATAAAAATTAAGTATATATAATAATGTAAAATATATATTCAAATATTAATAAATAATAGAAAGAGTGAATATTACCCAGTAAGTCAAAATTAATAAATCATTACACTCAAACTCGTGTTTTTCACATTGTATGACTATCATTTTAATAATAAAAAATATGCTTAAGTTAAAGATCCTGACAGATGCTCAGAAAGGAAAGCAAATAAAACTATTTTGCTTTTAAACCAAATAAGAGATAACTAGAGTCAGGTTTTTATGCTTTTAGTTTAATAGATAATCTCTAAATAGAGAGTTTCAAAATCCATTACTTTTTAAAATCACTATACATTTATTTTATCAGTCACATATCTTTAAGATTCTTGGAGTTTGGTGAGTGACTGAAATAGTAGGGTTTCAGATAATGATAACAAATATACAAATATGAAAAAAAATGTAGACATGGTATTGGTGATACCATACATTGAAAAAGTATAGAAACTCCATGTCAAGGCAGATTTCAAGGAGTTAGAACTAGTAACAAAATGCATATATTTATTTTCTAAATATATATTCCATGACATCAACTAAAGTACATTTTTCGAAAGAACAATGAATCCTAGAATAGTATTTCCTTAAGAGACTTTGTATATAAAATAAAATAGAGGTAGATTAACCTCACATAATATCAGGAAAAAAAGGATTTTTAAATCTATTAATTTCTCTATACCAGGTATTAATAAAAATGTGTTAACCTTTTGATTGATACTAACTTGTCAGTTGGCAAGTCTAAAATATTTCCTATGTGTGTATTATGAGGAAAGACTTCAAGTTTATACTGAAAATGGTTTATGTAACTTTTGACATGGAAACTAGATGTCTACCCCTATATCCACGTAGGTAGGATGAAGCAGCATGAGTTTTAAAGTGATGAACTGTGGGATCAGATGCATCCTTTACCAAACACATGGGCTTCAGCAAGTTAATTCTTTAAGGCTCAGTTTTCTTGTGTAAATGCAGATAAGAGTACTAATACTTTTCTTAGAGGATACAATCATTTTTATTACTATTAATTATTTGTTTATTAAACATAAAAATGTAGGGCGTTTCTTTGTTATTCTTAAGGAGAAGACATCGTTTGTTCTGTCCAGGGGTTTTGTAATAATGCATAATATCCAGAGAAGTTGCAGAGAAATTTTCAACTTAAAATATATATGAACTAGAGGTAGAAGATAGTTTTATGTAAGAGGTTTTCTAACATAAAAATGGAGAATTCAAAGCAAAGTAAGACAGGCCTCTTTCTACATATTGGTGCATATTTGTGAGACAGCAGAAATATTGACTAAATGTCACATATATATGTGACACACACATAATGTTAACTCTTGAGTTGTTTAATTTTGTTATTAACAAATTCCTAACTATGTGATAACTTTCGAGCATTGAAAGCAGGAAAAATAGAAATCATAAGCTGTTCACCCTCCTTTCCCTTAGACCTATATAATTTTTGGGTTTTGATTTCTACATAGATGAAAACCGTGATTTTTTAATCTCTACATAGATACCATATAATTTTGGGATGAGCTAAAAAGCTTGCTTCCTATTTAATGAAATAGTAAGTTGGAGCCACTGAAAATAACCTTTGAAATACACAGAGACAGAGATACTGGCAATGCCCCCAGTACATTATTTATACCTGAGGGTTCAGAAATCAGTTTTCTTCTGTTGGATGGAAATTGCAAAAGGCCTAACCTGAAGTTTTAGCTCTGCCACTTATATAAAATGTAGTCTTAGAAAAAGACTAAACATGTGTGGGCTTCAATGAACTCATCTGCAAAATGAGAAGGTTGGAACTGACCACATTATGTTTTTTGGTCGACTAACAGCTCCTAACTCTGGTGCTGTATAAACATTTTGTTTGCAAAATCAAGCCTCAAGACAGTAGAGATTTGTACAGAATTCTTTGTGGAATTCCTTAAACAATATGAGAGTGTTCCTTTGTTAATCTTGCAGCAGCTGCTCCTAGAATTGTAGCTACTACTACCAACAATAGCTGTCCTAGCTACCAGTTATCACGTTCCTACCAAGTGCGAGTCATGGTGTCAGGTACTTACGTAGTTATTATTACTGATGCATAAATAACGATTGCAATTTTATAGATGGAGAAACTGAGATTCAAACCAGTTGGAGTAACTTGGCCCAAGGTCATGGAGCCAATAAGTAAATCTCAGAGGTGGGGTTTGAAGCCAGGTTTTCTAAAACCAAAAGCTGTTTATTTTCCTATCCCTTATGAATGATAGGTAGTTCTGCATTATTGTGTGATTTGGAGTGTTTCAGGTCTTTGCCATCACTTTAAATACCATCCATACACTGACATCTCTCAGTTATACCTCCAGCCCAACCCTTTTCTGAACTCCAGACTTGTATTTCCATTTAACTTCTCAACTCCTCCACTGAATGTCTAATAGACCCCTCAAAAAAAAATATGTTCAAATCCACGCTTCTGATTTTACCCAGCATATCCCTCCACCTAATGTTGTCCCAAGCTCAAGTAACTACATTTTTCTTTCTTGACCAGACTAAACACTTGGAGTCTTCCTTAGCTCTGCTCATTCCCTCACACCCCACGTCCAATTGTTCAGCATATCCCATCAGCTCTTCTGAAAAACACATCTAAATTTGATGACATTTGCTACCCTCATTGTTTTCACCAAAGGCCAAGACACCGGCGTCCCCTGCCTTCATAATGGCAGTAAGCCCCCAATCTATCTTCTTGCTTCCATTCTTTCGCCCCAGGCAGTCTGTTCTCCACGCAGCAGCCAGAGTGATCTTTCTCAAATTTGAGTCAGGTGATGACACTCTTCTGCTGAAAACCCTCCAGTCATCTCTCCCCATCTCATGCGGCATAAATTTGGTGTCTTCACCATGGCCTACAACTTCAGCCCCGACCTTCACTCTCACTGACCTCATCCTCTCCTACTCTCTGCCTTTCCCACTCTCCTCCAGGCCCTCTGGGCTCGTGGCTGATTCTAGAGCACACCAGGTACACTTCCACTTTTATCCTTTGCCTTCATATTTGCTATTCCCTTTTCCCCTCAGATTTCCATGTCTCACTCCCTCACTTCCTTTGGTTCTCTACTCAAATGCTATTTTTTCAGAGAGGACTTCCCTGATCATATGATTTAAAACAGGACCTTGCCACTCTTCTCTTTTTACACTGCTTTATTTTTCTTAATAGCGCTTATCACTAGCTGACACTAGCTGATTTATTTTTATTACCTCTCTCCTCTCAAACACACACATACACATGAATGTAACCACATGCGAGCAGGGACTAGGTTTGGTTCTATGTTGCATCCCAGTGTCTAGAAGAACACCTGCCACACAGTAGGTACTTAATAAATATTTGCAAATGAACAAATGAATGAGTAACAAATGCAAAGTAAAGGAGAGTGTGCATATTAAAGTAAAATAATAAAAACTGACATGCAACACATTGAAAATTCTGATAGGGAATTTTAGGAATATGGATTATTTTTTACTTGTTTACTATCTAGAAAATATAACCATATTTTATTTAACTATTGAAACAAGGTAATGGGCACATCAACAGCATTTTCAGTTTTCAAAATATACCCTGACAAAAATATAGTAAGCATAAGATTTTTCTGCCAAAATCAAGAAACAAAGCTAATTTGATATGCAACAGCTCCTAATGAAGATAACAACTCTTTAAGAAATAAGTCAGGATTTTCGTTGGAAAAAGAGATACCAATCTAGGTTTAAAATACAAATTTCTTGATTGTGAATGGCCATTTTCTGGATTATAAACTAATGATAATAAATACACAACAACCCCTTAACTGTGCCCAAAACCCACCATTACCAACCCCAAGCATTTTTATCTTATAGCAAAAGACACTTGAAGTCAGAAAACCAGGATTTGAGTTTAGGATTTGCGTTGTGAGGAAGAAGACAAAATCACTGGGAAAATCACCTGCAAACTGTACAGTATTATTTACATCAAAGTTTACTAGGATCTCCAGGCAAATGTGCCTTATCACCACAAGACTGAAGAATGTGTCTATCAGTCTACCTGCCTTTTCTCATATCTCTACTCCAAGGTGAGATATCTGAAATATAATATTTTAATTCAGGCAATCAGAGATTTTTAAGAATCTACTTTTTCTACGTTGGAAGAAATTTGTAACTATATGCCATTTGTAAGTTTCTGGGAGAGTCAACCGTTCAGTTTGGCAAATCTTAGATTTACCTGGCTGCCTTCACATTTCAACTTGCACCACTGCAGGCCTCCTAACAACTTTGCCCCTTGGAGGTTTTCTTTTTTTCTGGGAAGCAAGTGCAAACCTTCAAATTCAAATTGTATCTTGATTCCTGAATAGCCCCCACCATAAACTCAGTCCTCAATGCCTAGAGTCTCTGATCAGAACTTCTAAAACTGCTCTCATCCTCTACCACTGGAAGTCTCTTTTCCCAGAGGGCGTAAGGTTAGGGTTCCTGGGTCTCCTAATACAGAATTTTTTGGAGTGGAGATTATAGATTTTCAAAAAAATATACTATCTCCCCACAAAAGTTTTAAAACAACAACAAAAACGACAAAAAAATCCTGCCTTTTCCTTTACCATTGGGCTTTCTTAATTTTGTTTCATCATTCAGTTTCAAGAAAAATAGATTTTTCTGACCTCTTCAAACCTTCCATTTTGTCACTTGTTTTGCATCTAATTATTTAACCTCTTGACTCATTTGTCACTTATTTATTCAATATGTACTCTCTCAGTATTTACTATGAACAGAGCATTGGGCTAAGTCTGAATTTTCCACATAATTTCATGTATAAATTGTAATTACATAGGGATGTACAATTATTTTTAAATATAATAAATAGTTTATGGAAAGATTTATTCAGTGCCCAGATTATAAATACTCAAACATAATAATGGACCATAATTTATAGTTCAAGAGACTCAAATCTAAATCTCAATTCTATTATTCATTCCTAAAGCTAACTCAAAGCATTTTTTCTCCCTGTACAACTGGGTTCTCTTACTTGAAAAACAGAGGTAAGGAATCATTATTGCTTAAAAAAAACTCAGAAGAAATTATTAAATGTTAAAACATGAAATTAAAGTATAAAATTAAAATATGTTGATGTCTATGCAAAACTGGGGGGGTGGTGGAAAAGGAATGACCTAGAGGTTAAAAGGAAACTGAATTCCAGAATGCCACGCTTCTAAAGACATCATTTGCCACAATGCCAGGCAAGTCTGGGGACATGCTTTACAGCCCCTCCACCCAGAAATTAGATGACTTCCCTGTACCAAGCTTATCCCATCCTTTGAATTCCTTATCTTTTCTAATTCCTTACCATATCTAATTCAAATATTTTCTGGGCCTGCTAGAGGAAGTAAGTTTTTACTTTGTAAACCTTAAAGCCAAGCCCTGGGCTGACCATGTTGTAAATTGCAGGCAATGACTCTTTCTAATTAGGAAACAAAATTTAAAGTTGTCCTACCTAAGACTTTGCTTAACTTTCAGTTTCCCCTTCCTTACCTTTGGTTCCTGATATATATCAGTTCCTCATCCCAAGGCTTCTGTGCGCTTCCTGTAAATGCCTCTGCCTAGCACAGCCCGTCTTGCAAACCTTTGCTTCCTTGGTTTTTCCAGGGCTGGCTGTCAGCCAGATCACTGTCCCTGGCCTGGAATAAAACTTCTCATTCACAACTATTCTATTTAACCTTCAGGAGTAAATCAAATCACCATCTCCCACCAAGGTGTCATCAATCCCATCTCTAGGAAGTAGATACTTCATGAGGAGAATGAAGCATGAAATGAGGATGTATATGGATAAATAGAAATTAAGCCTTTGGAAAGAGATCATTGTAGCAGGACCTGAGACTTGAATAAAACATAGGAACAAGTGACCCAAAAAAGTGACATTTGAAAGGCTAATGTGTATTCCATCACAATTATAAACATTTACTAACTCAAAGCTTTCAAATGTTAAAATGAAAAGCAGAACGTAGTAAAATTCAGATCAAAAAGATATAAAATTGTATAATTCAGATTATGCATATATTTTCCAAATGTAAAGCAGTGAAGAAAATTAGCTCACAGAATTTACCCATTATATAGATAACCTTGTAAAATTTGAAGACTTATAAAAGGAGAGCCTGGTAATACTGTCAAAATTAATGAAGAAGTCTTGGATGTAGTAGGCAATTCAGAAGGGAGCAGAGGAGAAAAGAAGAAAGAAAGAAGTAGTAAGTCAGGGAAAGAAGAAATACTTGGAAGATGGGGCAAAGTGTTTCACTTACCTATGATCCCATTTTGCAATAATGCTAACTGTTGAGTAAGAAGGAAAAAAAAAGAAAGAGCACATAACATTGCCAACCACGCATATTTCTGAAAAATTCCCAACTCAGTAAGTCAAAGAGCAAAATCATATTAAATGACTATTTGAAAAAAGGATATGAATGTACCAAAATCTTAATAGCTAATTTTCTAATAGGGTTGAAGGGAGTTAAAATGTACAGGGCAGGGGTGGCACTGAATCGAGAGATTGCTTTCCCTTTATTCAATACTATAAACGTCTGAAAAAGAAAACAAACACATAAAACAGAATTTTGAATCTTAGTATTAAAATTAAGACCATTTTAAGAAAAAAGTGAGACAATTTTTTAGAAATATTGTCTTATAAAATAATATAATAATATACTAATTACCAACATATGACATGATGCTATGAACTTTCTCTTTCTGAGCCCTATAAACTCTCCTAAATTTGGTAAGTGATATGAGGATTTAAAGAACATAAAGAAAATCTGTAGTCACTGCTATAGGAATACTTAGCATCCTTATCAAGTTTTAATATCAGTATTTTAAAACTGTAATTATAATTCACAAAGAGCTCAAAAATGAGGCTTTGATTACTTTTTCAGTTAGATAAAAATTTTCTCAGAGGAACTTCAGGGTATTCCAGAGGTGTTGTTTGATCACACTCTTTTTTGGTCATTTAAAAGCCACCTGCTTTTATTTCTTCTGGGGGGAGCCATGGAATGGGCAAAGTTTATGGTGTGAAGGAATAAACCTGCTGAAAATCAAAGTACCTTATGTAGAGCTAGATATTGTAAAGAGGAATTTGGATACTACTCTGGAAATATTATTTTTAATGCATAAAAAAATATACTCCTTTTCTTAACTTTCTGCTTCACCACACTGTAAGGTGAACAGACTTTTGCCCTTCCTCATTTCCCCACTGCAGGATGCCCCTTCAGTTCTCTGCCTGTCCTGGACATGGGTTCAAGTGAGTGCTTCCAAAAGGCTTCTAGGGTAATGGGGCCATTACATGGTCAAGCCCACCTAGTACCCTAATGATACTTCAGACAGAGGGGAGGAGGCGCAACATTCTTCACCTGACATCCCTGGCACTAGCCTGGAAGCAATTAGCAAGTAGGGGAAATAAAGGCAACTTGACTAAGAACTCACTTTCTTATTGATATAGTAGGGGTCCAGGTCCTCCAGGGGCTCTGACACCATCTCTGGAGGAATGTCTCCATAAATAAATGGAAGGGATTTTCCTGCTTCCAAGTCACTATTTGGCTTTGGGCCATTTTCATCATCTTCATCCTTGCGTTCTTGTTTGGGTCTCTTAGCTTTCTCTTCTGCAATGCGTTGTTCAATAGCAGCAAGGGATTCCCTGGTAAAGAAGCGGAAGCTGTCAGGTCCTGGCGGTACCAGCACTGATTGTGCCATCTTTTCATCCTGCTCCTTTAATCACTGTTTAGCTCCTTGCATAAGAAAGTGCTATGGAAACGAGAGAGAGAGAGAGAGAGAGAGAGAGAGAGAGAGAGAAGCAACTGTCATTAGGATAAAATGTGACTGTGGCCAATTACATGATACTGAGATAAAATATATAAACCAAGCTATCTGTAATATTTTACTAAGGAAGCTGCACTTGGCATTCGGGGGATTCTCCTGCATGCATTCATCTGCTTGCATGGAGATCTATCTTTCACATTCAGTAGGTGTCTATGAGGTAATCTAATCTCCCACTCCCAAAATGTTTTAAGTGAAAATATCCAACTCAGAGCTCAGAAATGGAGAATACTGGTTTGTGCTTGCTGTTTCACTTGTGTGAATATTTTGGCAGCCATCTTTTTCAGCATCCCTTCTGAAAAAAATATCCGAGATCCATAACAAGAGATGAATAATGATCAAAAATTGTAGAACCTGGGCTGTGCGAAGATCTTGCATGTATCTCTCCATTTTTTTCCATGTTCCCTTTGGCCTACTTTTCCACCTCAAAGAGCTTATTCAAAATCAACGCACCTGGTAAAGAGCTCTGGAAATCCTGAAATGCCAGGCTGTGGAAACATAGGTAGATACTGCTTGAAAGCAAGGGAGCGGGAAGGAGCAGGGAATGCCGGATTGCATTTGGAACTGCTCGGAAGCTGCACAGGAAGGGACCCAGCTCCTGCCAAACCAGGCAGGAAGTCACCCACGTCAAGAGGTCTGGAGCTTGGACCCCCTGGTTTAGCAACCTGCTGCTAGCTAGTGTAATTGCTTCTTAAATTAACAAATTTGCAGTACCTTAGGAAATACTGTAGAGATAGCTCATTTTCTCAAACAGTGCCCATTTCTTAAGAATCCACGTAGCAGATTTGGACTTGAAAAAAATAATAAGTTTAAGATAGTTTATCTTTTACATGAACTCCTATTATGCTGGTCTTTGTGATAACATAAATGGAGTTCTACTATATTCTAATCATATTTTACTGGACTAACATATATAGCTCAAGAGAGCACACCAATCATTTCAAACGTTATCTCTGAATCAGTGGCAAGAGTTTCTATGCTTTTTGAAATAATACAACCAAAATCTTGACTCCTGAATGCCATCCATATACAATCACTTATCTATTTTTCCTTCTTTTTAAAATATCAATCCATTTTAACCCTTACCCTACAGGAATGAGAATTACCATTTAATTATATGAGTTGCATTTTCTAAAAGTAAAATTCATTCACATCCAGATCATTTCTGCAGATATGCTAGATCAAACAGGGAAATCTAAAATAACATAAGTTACTGTACCATTTCCACATTTTTTTTTTTTTTGAAGTAGACCAGGACCTTTCAGCCAGCAGCTAGAAGACTGCCCTCTCAGTATCACAGTGCCTCCAATACATCCCTCATTTTCCTCTCCCATCCCCAGAGACCCTTATGCCTAGTGACAGGCATAGGCATGAAGAAGGTCCCTGCACACTTCAGGGAGGAACCTGCCATGCCTGGATGCTCTAATAGAAGAGACATGCTAAAACATGCAGACAGCAGCTTCAAAATGAAAGTGGTCCTCTGCAGATTCCCCCAAGGATTCTACTGTAAAGGTAAAGAAGCATCACAGAGAATAAGCATAATAAGAATATTAAAACATTACCCCTGCAGAATCTTTTACACCCAGAGTTTAGGATTGATAAGCTGGCACCAAGAAGACTGCAGCTAAAATTCCATCATGCTTTTTTTCTTTTTTTCATTTTTTTTTTAATTCTCCTTCAAAGACCACACCTAACTTCCTGTGAAAGGATTCTGGTAACTGAAGTAAGAACAGGCATTTCCTGTGCGGGGACTACAAAATGGCATTATTATAACTACCACTAGAGGGCGGGGGAACTGTGAAGAGAAAACCCTCAGTGTACACACAGAAGCATGTTTGAAGCAGCCCAAAGCTCTCAGTAATGGAGCTCTAATCTTCTACAAGCTTTTCTTAGAACAGAACATTAAGACTTAGCTGGTTTGAATTACTAATTTTGTTAATTGATAATGCTTCCATTCATGCTTTTTATTTGCTAAGCCAAATTGAATCGACACAAATAATTCAAAGTAAAAAGAAAGTAAATAAAGAAGGGTTAAAAATAAAAACTCATAAAACAGCAATTATATTAATGAAGGCCTTACATACATGAGCTTTAACATTAGCCTCAGCCCCAGAGTATCTGAACTCCAATAAAGGGATTTGATAGTTCAACAAAGAGGTGGCCTTTGCTCTATCTAAGTTAACTTTCCCTAGAAATAAAACTAAACAAATGGGACACCAGTATTATTTTACCTCTAATTTAAGTGGCTGAAAAGCAACCAGAAATAAAATGAAAGCCAGTGAGATACTAAATGCCAATACTTAGATTAATAACATAGTTAAGATTTGCAGGCTAACTATGTGCCAGTCACTGACCGGGCTGAGTCTGCATGCACTGTACCATTTCATCCTCCCCGTAACCCCATCAGATAAAGGCTTTCATGATCCTTATTTGAAAACTGAAGAAAGGAAGTACACTGAGGTTAGGAAAAGTTACCTAAGATCACACAGGCAGGATTCAAACTCAAAATCTGTGAGCTTTATTCAGCCATAAACAAAACAAAAAATAAAAACACCTGCTCATGTAACTAAATCCTAAAATAAAGATTAAATAAAAATCAGTAAGTGGCATCAATTATAATCAGAAACAGTCATAATTATTAAGTCAATATATTTTTTACATATTTTCTAGCTTCACCATTTTCATTAGAAAAGGTATTTGATTGAAACAAGCAAGAATAAGATATAGGCAAAAAGAATTTTTTAATTCATTCTAGCATGTCTGTTTTGGTTATAGAAGCAAAAGAATGACCCAAAGTGGCTTAGGTAAGAGAAAGAAAGAAAGAGGAAGAAAGAAACAGGAAGAAAGAAACAGGAAGAAAGAAAAGAAAGAAAGAAAGAAAGAAAGAAAGAAAGAAAGAAAGAAAGAAAGGAATAAAGAAAGAAACAAACAAAGAAGGAAAGAGAGAGAGAGAGAAAGAAAGAGAGAAAGAAAGAAAAAGAAAGAAAGAAAAAGAAAAGGAGGAAGGGAGGAAGGGAGAAAAAAAGAAAGAAAGAAAGGAAAGCAACATGGGAATTCATTGTCAAGGTTTATTGTTTAGGGCTAGCTATAGGCATGCCCAATTGATGTTACCAGCACCTAGTCATACTGCATCCTTAGGCTCTGACTTCTATGGTGATAGCTTTTCGTTCCTCATTGTAGTAAGATGCTATAGCATCTCTGGCCTCCCAATCTCCCAGATTTAAATCCAATCAGAACAAAGACCCAGAAAAACTCTCACCGCATCTCACTGGCTTCAGTTGGGTCACATGCTCATTCTGAAATAATCAGGCTGTCCAGGGTGATGCCATGCTTTGTGCTTTGATTGGCTTCTCCTAAGCCAATGTCTCATCCTGGACTAGGGAGGAAATCCTACTTGAAACCTATGAACAGTCAGGGTTGTGGTGGTGGCACAGAAACATTCCTCAAATGCAGAGCTTGGGTGCTATTACTGGAATAAAAGGGGATTGATGCTGGTCAACTAAAACAAGCAAGCAAGCCAGCATGCACTCTAGTCACACAGTGGTCATATTTGCAGTGCCTCAATACTCAAGAGAGTAACTCTCTTCCTCTCTCTCTCTCTCTCTTTATATGTATAAATATGGAGAGTGCAGAGAGTATATATATATATATACATATATAGCATATTTTCTAGTGTTATCATTTTCATTAGGAAAATTTTCATTGTCTTCCATGTATACCATCTTAAAGACTTAGAAACCAGGCACGATATTTAGAAGATTACTTCCTCAAAGTAAGGTGTCCTACTGTAATAAAGTACTTTACAAATCTCTATGAGGAGCTTTAACTTCATTTATCAAATGAACACAAGCATAATTCAAAGATATTTCAGGTTTGGTTCCAGACCACTGCAATAAAGTAAGTTACAGGAATTCTTTGGTTTCCCAGTGCATATACAAGTTGTGTTTACACTATACTTCAGTGTAAGTGTGCAATAGTATTATGTCTAAAAAATGTACAGACCTTAAAGTTACTTTATTGCCAAAAAATGCTAAAAATTCGAAGCATCTGAGCCTTCAGTGAGTCATAATCTTTTTGCATTAGTAACATCAAAGACCACTGATCATAGATCACCATAACAAATATAATAATAATAAAAATGTTTGAAATATTTTGAGAATTACCAAAGTGTGACACAGAGACAGGAAGTGACTAAAGGCTGTTGGAAAAATGGTGATAATAGACTTGCTCAACACAGGGTGGCTGCAAACTTTCAATTTGTAAAAAGCACAATAAATCAAAGTGCAATTAAAAAAAAACTAGGTATGCCTGTATCTACATATTCTGGTCTTACTTTACAGATGTGCCCAACAATAGGCTAACTTGTTATACAAAAGATTCTAATTCAAAAAATAAACTAAGGAGTAAAAATTTACAAAGTGTTTTGCCAAACATTTTGTGGGGAGGGGGCGAGATTAACATACACAGTGCTTATTTTTTGCCAGGCACTATTTTAGGAACTATAAAACCATTTAATTCTTATAACAACCTGATGAAGTAGATATTGTGATCATCCTTACTTAAAACATAAGGAAACTGGGGTACCAAGAAGTTAAATAATTTGCAAGATGCATAAGTTCTCACAGCTGGAAGTATAGTCAGGATTTGAACCCATGCTCTCTGGCTACAGAATCCATGTTCTAACCATCATACAATGCTTCTTAAGTCTTTTTCCAGAATCACTCAGTATCAGGAACACACCAGGATATGTGCATTTACATTAATTGTAGGGTCACCCCTTTATCGCCCATTGATCCTAGCCAGTGAATGTGTCTTAGGATATTTAAAATGGTGAACACAAAATATTTTACCAAAACATCCAAGACATACGACGAACAACACCTGACTATTTTTTCCGTCTCAAAATGTCTTTTGTAAAATATAGATAAGAATCATAGTCTCTTGTTTCTGATTTCCCAGGATGATGTTTTCAGAAGTCACGCATATTAGTTTTTCTTGCATTTGCCCTGACCCTTGTTAACATCATGCTGACATTTTATGAGAATGCTAAATGACATATGTTACATGGTTTTTAAATTTCATTCAGTTGTACTACTTTTCAGACAGAAGATTTTGTATTACAACTTTTAAGACCAGACCCTATATTTGGAAGACCCATAAATAATGGGAAAGGCAAGCAATATTATTTTAAGTGGTTGGAAAGAATATTAAGAATTGGATTTCTAAATTCCAATGACATTTCTGTTTCCCTTTCGATGTCTTCTTTTTTTAAAATTTGTCTCACGGGCTTCCCTGGTGGCGCAGTGGTTGGGAGTCTGCCTGCCAATGCAGGGGACACGGGCTCGAGCCCTGGTCTGGGAAGATCCCACATGCCGCGGAGCAACTGGGCCCGTGAGCCACAACTACTGAGCCTGCGCGTCTGGAGCCTGTGCTCCGCAACAAGAGAGGCCACGACAGTGAGAGGCCCACGCACCGCGATGAAGAGTGGCCCCCGCTCGCCGCAACTAGAGAAAGCCCTCGCACAGAAACAAAGACCCAACACAGCCAAAAATAAATAAATAAATAAATAATAAATAAATTTTTTAAAAAAAGTTAAAAAAAAAAAATTTGTCTCACTTGTAAAAGAGGAACATTAATTTTCTAAATTAAAATATAAAAGAAAAATTAACAATATTATTACACATGCTGATATCTACAAAAAGTTGTATTACAGTGATATGAAAGAGCAATAACAAAACAAAGAAATAATAAATAGTATATGACTCAATTCCTTTCCACAAAGAGTCACATTTATAAGTACTCTAAAATTAAATTTATACTAAGAAAATTATTGGCTTATTACATTTTATGGATAAGGAAATAACTATAAAATAGTTTATAATTGATGATTGTGGATAAGTGCTCAAAAAACTTAGAGGATTTTGTACCTAAGAGTTAAGAAAGCTCAGAAAGACTAAAGAATATCTTTTTCTGAAAGTGATCTTTTAATCCTATTTTACAATTGTAATTTTTAATTTTCTTCAGCACATTAAAGTAATACTGGAAACATAAGCTAAGGAAAGATTTGCTAAGTATTACCTGGAGATTTATTTTCTGTATTTTCTAGTTTCCTTAATCTATAGGTTTGACTCTATTTTCTCATGAACTTTTTGATTGTCACTTACTGTGTTTTTGCATATCCTTTTTTCTTTAACCTTGATCCACTAGCTCATTTCCATAACTAACAATTTCCGTAAGAGTGAGAAAGTTCTGAACTACCAGACTTACATGTTTTCTCACTACAGATTAGAAAAAGAGCATAACAGAAAATAAAAGACATATGCTCAGTACGTACTGTTCAGATAAAATGTCATTTTTCTTTAAATGCTAGTTTTAGTTACAACACTTTTTAAAAACCTTATTTTCAATATTTTATAATCATATGATATTTGTTGAGCAATATTCTTTATAAAAGTATAGCTATTCCTTTAAATGACTGCTATGTTTTTAAACACATTTTGTTTTTTTTTAACAGAGATGTACTCCAATGCTATCGTGATCCCTGGGAAATATCATTCAAGGTAACAATAATCACTTTCATCAAATTTCCTGGGAAAAAATAAATTATATATGAAATATGCCTCCATTTTTATACAAGCATTTTCATTTTATTGCAGGTAGGGTGGCAACTTGTTTCTACATCCTTTCTTTATCTTCAGATATATTAAATGCATGTTCACATCCGTGAAATACTTCAACCCTGCCAAAATGACTTATCAACTGGAAGTTCACCTCTAATCTGATTACATACTAGTTTGTTTTTGATGGATCGATCATACTAGAATCGTTGAATTCTACTTCTGGATCTTAAGAGTCAACTAAGGAAGGAAATTTCCTAAGGTGTGGTCCTCCCCATGAGAGTGAGACATTTCCATGTTCTCCAAAGGCTTGAATATTTCCAGCTGTTTTCTTCCTTCCTTCTGTTTAACTGAGGATTGCTACCTAAAACTGTCCCCCTCACCCCTCATCCTTTTTTATAGGGGAGAAAAAAGTGGCCTCTAACCTTATAAGTGGGATAGTAAATCTGAATGTCTGGGCATCTTCCCCAGGAGAGAACAATCAGGCAGAGCCAGGAGCAGGTCTTTGAAATGAAAAACAATACTCAAAAGATAGCTACATTCCAAAGTGTCCTAGATACAAAATTTGTGCATGCCTGTGTGTGTGTGTGTGTGTGCACGCATGTGTGTGCCTCAGAGAGACAGAGAACTAGAAATGAGAATGAGCGCGTAAGAGACCATGGATTTGTTTCTTCACATCATGTTAGCATGACCTAAATTCTGGCACTCTACCTGGTTCTTGCTATTAGTTGCCACATTTAATTCTTCTAATATTTTGTGAAGGAAGTAGTATTGTGGTCACTTTTCTAATGTGATGGTGATCTAGGCTTACATAGGCTGTGTAACCTGACATGGTCACACAGAGACAGCATTTAAACTCACATGTGTCTGATTTCAAATTCAAATATACTTCATTGTCCCATTTTGCCTCAGGAGTGAGAAATGTACCACTGATACACAAGTTGAAAAGGATAATGTGAAATAAGTCTGATTTTTTAAGTCACTGGATCCCCATCTATAGCTAAGATGTTTGTAGGGTACACTAAGCCCACTGCTATTAAGCAAACTGATGACCCACTAGGGTAACTCAGTTTCCCCTTCATAATCTTGCTATTGTGGGGTTTGCTTGACTTCCGCTGGAATAAGCTTTAAACTCTCTGAACCTCAGTGTTCTAACCAGTAGACATGAAGGCTCATTTTGAGTTTTATGAAATAAATTTATAAGAACAAACTAAGCACTATGACTGGAACATAGTAGATGCTTAGTAAATGGTGGCTTCTTTTCCTTTTTTCAGAGATACCTTAGTGCTGTTGTTTGCCATTTGAACTTTTTATTAAAGTTATTTCTGTAAAGCTTGTCTCTCCATTACCCCATCTTCCTTATCTTATCCCTTTTTTGTTTGTGGTTTCAAGTGTCCCGCATAGTACTCACCTGAGATAAACCGTTCAGTAAATCATTGATGAATTAACAGTCGTAACCCTATATTTATTCAGGAGCTTTCTTGGTCTTTTTACTGAGTACACTTTCTTTCCTTTTTGGGATAATTTATGTGTCATGACACCAACTAATTCTAGGTTTCTGATTTTGTGGTCGTTGTTTCAGTTATATAGAACTTTATACTTGACTGCATACATTTATGGCACCTCTATAGTTTGAGCTGACCTCACCTTTCCTAATACGTGCCCTTAACCTAAAGTCAGACTACTATCGTCACTGCCTCTCCTCTCCATCACACATGCACACACCATACACATGTGCATATATACACAGATATGTTTGTTTCTGTTTCTCTAGCTTATTTCACCAGCCCAGAAAGTTCAACATTCATGTATTTGCTTTTCACAATCTTATCAATTCTTCACAAGCCATTGTTGTGGAAAATGTTAAGAAATTTCTTCTTCATTTTCTGAATTTCTGCTATATTTATGGTAGAAAAATAGTGCAGTATTTACCTCTTAAGGCATACCTCTACATACATTTTCCTTTGCTTTAATTTGTCCCTAAATTACTACTTCTAGGTCAGTTTTAATGAAACTAGAGCCTTACATTTGTCATCCTCATCCAAGTATCGTCAAGGATTCTCCATTACCATCCACACAAAGTACAAATTCCCCTGCCTGACATTTAAAGGACACTCCAAATTTTCTTTCCAGTCTGACATCCTGTCAACCGCTACCCCTACCTGTTGTAAAGACAAAATAATTTGTTCAAGTTTTCCTAAACTTGCACTGTGATCTCTGTATCTTCACTTCCAAGCAATTGTTTATGCTGTTTTCACGACCTGACGTTCACTATATTGCCAATTCAACCTGATGAGACCAATAGCAGTTTTAAATCTCAAATATTGCATTTTCCATAAATACTTCCACATCCTTCCATCCTGTTATGTCCTTCACTTTTTTGAGCTAAATAACACTTGTTTTTTACACACTATTTGTTGTATTTATGTAACTGCCTTGAGGTAAGTGTATGATGTCCTCCTCTTTATAACTCTTGAAGTTCATAAAGCAATACCTTGCACAAAGTAGATACCCAATAAAAGAACTGACTAACAAAAGATCTCAAAGAGACAGTAGTGAACAAGCTGTGATGTTGAAGGTGGCCTGGATGTACAACAGGCTCTTGTGACTCAAGAGAACAGATCTAAGATGCATGTGAATGTCATAGGAAAAAAACTGTTTCGATATAAATAATAATGTTCAAATTCTTAGACCTGCATAAAGCAAAACAGCTACTCTTTAATAAGAAGTAATTCTCAGTTACCAGAGATATTCAAGCTGATACTGTAGAAAGGATGCTTGTCTGGGCAAATAATTGGAATACATAATTCCAAAAATATTTCCAACCTCCAGATTGTATGATTGCCTAAAAAGCAGAGCATCAAATTATCTTTTACTAAAGTAAGAAAAATGAAGACAAAATTAAATTAATTATTATGGTCTTTTACATAAATTCTGGATTAGAGATAACTCAACATCCAGAAGATTGTGATAAAATATTTTGTCTCCCTGATCAGTGGTTGCCGCTGCTTGGTAATGAGGAGCATGAGGGCAGGGAGCTTGTCTGGACCTGCTAAGCACACCTTCTTCTCCAGTGCTTATTGCATCATGTGGTTTCTCCATAAATATGTGGAACTGAATTAAAAATGAGACTAAATTTGCATTTGTATAACTAGACCAAAAGAGGTCAGAAAGAAGCCACAGTAAAAAAGGATCTTAACATAAAATCTGGCTTGTTTTAAAATTACAATCAATTACTGCTTCTTGGAATGCAATAAGAAAACACTGAAAAGCAATGGTAGAAGTTTTTCTTGCCTCTTTTTAGGATAAAGAATGAATCTATTTGTCTTTGTTGAGTTCACATTGTAAAAAATATATTTTCAGCAAATATGTGAAAATATGTGTCCAGATACATGTCTTCCTTTTAAAAATTAGTTACCTTGGAGGTCCAGGCACTTAAGCCAAGAAGGTTATGGCTCTAAATAGTTTGGGATTTCCTTCTTTTGGGGTTGTTGCTTATTTTCTAGGGAGCTAATTTAAGGTTCTTTTTTTTCCCCACCAAACTTTTTTGGCACTCATCTTCTAGTTACACTTGATTTATGCAACATCACTCATTTTGAGGAGCTCTAACTGACTTACTATAATTTGGTGTACACCAGGCTTCTGAAGAAAAGGCAGTAACTTTGGAGCCAGACAGAACTAGTTTGCATCCTTACTCTGCTACTTTCTAGCTGTGGTTCTTTGAACAAAGTACTTGGATTATAGTGAGGATTGAAGAAGATAAGTAAATTACCCAGCACACACAGAAGATGCTACTTATTCCATTTTTTTCCTATACCCTTCAAGTTCTTTTTTTTTTTTTAACCTCTTTATTGGCGTGTAATTGCTTTACAATGTTGTATTAGTTTCTGCTGTATAACAAAGTGAATCAGCTATATGTATACATATATCCCCATATCCCCTCCCTCTTGCGCCTCCCTCCCACCCCTCTAGGTGGCCACAAAGCACCAAGCTGATCTCCCTGTGCTATGCGGCTGCTTCCTACTAGCTAACTCTTTCACAATTGGTAGTGTATATATGTCCATGCCACTCCCTCACTTCATCCCAGCTTACCCTTCCCCCTCCCCGTGTCCTCAAGTCCATTCTCTACGTCTGCGTCTTTATTCCTGTCCTGCCCCAAGTTTCTTCAGAACCTTTTTTTTTGTTTTAGATTCCATATGTATGTGTTAGCATACGGTATTTGTTTTTCTCTTTCTGACTTACTTCACTCTGTATGACAGACTCTAGGACCCTTTCAAGTTCTTACAAATAACACCGTATTAAGCAGAATAAATAAGGCTAAATATAAAGCTAGAAGTCTGATCTTTTGCAATTTACAATCCAGTTTATCATTTAACAAAAAAATTTTTAAGTGCTCACTAAAAACCAGCATACTTCCAGATGCTTACAGACAGATCTCTGCCCTCATGAAGCTTATACTTTATGTATCCTAGTACTACAGATTATGTACAAGAAAATTAATTATAGAATATAGCAGGTGGTGGTAATTGCTATGGAAGAAGACGATGTAGGAAAGAGAGAGAGAGAAAAAAAAGACAGGGTAGAGAGTGCGGGAGAAGAAGGGTGTGTTGTAATTTGAAATAGAGTGGTCAAGGAAAGTCTTGCTGAGGAAGTAACATTCAAGCAAAATCCCTGAAGGACTCACAGAAGCCAGCCACGTCATGAGCCTTCCTGGATGACAGGGTTGCAAGCAAAGCAAACGCATCGAAAGAGTTGCAGAAAGGTATTCAGGTTTGGAAAGGCCTAAAGAAAGGCAAATAACATTGAAAGAATGAAATGACCATGCAAAGCAACACGTATCAACAGGAAGGAGAAAGTGGAGCAGGTAGCAGGGACAGTGAGTACAGCAGCAGATGCTGCCAGCCTCAGTTAGGCCTGCCATCTGCTTTCCCAGCAGTTTCACTGGGGACACCTGTGACATAAATGTCAAGATCAGAGCCCAAGCCAGAACCTGAGAAGCAACAATCATACCAGAAATGAAGGAAAGCTCACTGCCACTCAATGTCCTCAGCCTGAGCACAAAAGGGGGATGTTAAAAGCAGGATAGCCATGCCCAGTGGCTCAGAAAATTCTAAACTGGATGGCCGTCTGCAGAGTGGACCCAAGAACCGCCTTATGGATAGATACGGAGTATAGAGGAGCCAAATTTAGCAGCTAGAAGCAGCTCAACATCAGAGAAGCAGGCAAAGCAAAATGTTGCCTATCCTTGATGCCTAGAAATATTTGTTGAAATTTTAAAAGATTAGAAAAGGGATATTCTTTTGGGACCGTGATGCAGTTTTAAAATAGACCAATTAAAAGATATAGCACCAATTAAAATCACAGCTGTGAAACAGGTATTGCTTACAAAACTTTTTGTTTGTTTTTGTGTATGAAAAGTGTGCTGCTAATGCATTTGTCTATTCAACATGGTGGCAGCTATCTTCACTAGCATATTCCCTGGCTTCTAATCACTCCTAATACATTTTAGAGAGAACAAAAAGAGAATTAGCCACTCTTCCCTCAAGCCTTAAGGGCTCCTTCCTGCCTCTCTCCCTCCCTCCCTTCTCTCTCTCTCTCTTTCTTTATTTCTATTTCTTCTTTCTTTTCCCCCTCTCTTTAGAACAAGGATAATTCCTTTCCTGATCAAATCCATAATGTTGTTGTTGGGATGAAATCAGATTATTTAAAGTAAACCATTTTTTGAACTGTAGAGCCCTATAACATTGTTTATTCATTTTATTATTTTTCTTCATATTATTAAAACATTAAATTTGCCTGTAGAAATGAATGGAGAAAGGGTATTTTAAACAAAAAGAAATGACCACTTACGTTCTATGTTTAAAAGTTTCCCTACATAACTCCATGTATGTGAATTATAAAAGTATGGTTAGAACTCATAAGATGGTTAGATTTTGAACAGCTCTCTATCCATGCACATAGATGCAGAAGCCCACATATGTCAGGTCACATGAGTTCCCTCCCACCATATTGCTGTACCAGTTTCATCTGCAAACTAAAACAGGAAAAATAGCAAGCTTAAAAGGGGAAAAGGGCAAAAGCCTCAGGAAAACATACCGCCTCTCCCCAGTAAAGTGATCATTTGCCTTCTACATATTCATTTCCAGGCTCATACTCATGAATGAGATTTCCCATTTATTTTTCTCACTCCCAACCAAAATCTACTGAAATCATTAAAAGCAAGGACCAGTCTGTAAAAGCAGCCTCATCACTTGGAAATTATCAAAGGGCAAGAAATGACACACATTTTTTAAAAAGTTCGAATCATGATCACAAATTGCAAACTGAATTTTCTTTTGGTTTCTCATAAAAGATAGAGAGAGAGAGAGAGAGAATGGTTTGAGTTCTATAGAGAAAATGTTCTTCCAAATAAAAGAATTTGCAAATTAGAAGATATGATTTATATTTAGAATTAAACCCCTACTTTCTTTATGGCACTGAGCAAATTCTTTCCTTGTATTGGCACCATAACCAATGTTAATTAAAATCATAGGTTTTGTGTTTGGAAGGGGGCCTCCCAAGAGATCATTTAGTCAGACTACTTATATTCATTAAGGATTGAACTAAAATCAGAGACAGATGGCTTTGTCTCAGATCTCAGAACAGAGATTTCTCAATTTTCCTTGGTTGTCTATTCAACTCTTTAATCACCATCTAACTTACTCTTTAGTTATCATCTGTTAATATTAATGTTATCCAGACTATTTCTGCTAGTGTTTCATTGGATGGAAATGGAAGCACCATACACATCCCAGTACGGGATTTATCAGGGTGAAATTGCCAAAACATTTATTTAGCATTCTTTTTATTGACATTGAAAGGATATTACCTATTAGTTCAACCAAGGTACAGTGACTCAATAACAACTGTAGTAAAATAAAAACACTGGCTGATGGTGGGTTCATCCCTATAATTCTAAGCCTTTAGTCTGCTTTTCTGCCCATTCTCTTCCCCAATTCTTCTGAAGAAAATGTAAATTTGATTAATCAGGTCCTGAGACAACATTATAGTTAAAAGACATAAACACACAGACTTTTAACATGTTATAGCCTGTCATTCAGTATAGAACACTTTCTAATTTTCCTTATGATTTCTTTGATTCATGGATTGACTTAAAAGTGAGTTGCTTAATTTTTCAAAAAAAAAGGACTTTTTCTAGATGCCTTATTGTTATTGGTTTCTAACTTAATTCCATTGTAGCCAAATAATCAAATAGATTGAGACTTATTTTATGGCCCAGCATATGATCTTTGGTGAAAGTTCCATGTGCACTTGAAAAGAATGTATATTCTGTAGTTGATTGTAATATTCTATAACTGTCAATTTGAGCCTCATGTTTGATAATTGATAATACTATTTGTCTCTTATGTCCTTACAGGTTTTTTTCTACTTGTTTTATCAACTACTGAAAGAAGACTGTTAAAATCTCTAAAAATAATTGTGCATTTGTCTATTTCTCACTTTAGTTCTGTCAATTTTTTCTTCTGTTTTAGAATGTTATGATTTTGTCATACACATTTAAGAATGCTATGTCTCGTTACAAATCTGACCTTTTATCTCAATGAAATGACCATTTTTATCTGTATTAATATTCTTTGTCTTGAAGTCTACTTTATTTGATATTAATATAGACATTTCAGCTTTCTTTTGCTTAGTGTTTACATGCTATATCTTTTGCCATTCTTTTACTTTCAACCCGTCTGTATTTTTATACTTAAAATGTGTCTCTTAAAAACAGCATATCATTGGATCTTGTTTTTTATCCAGTCTGCTGAGAATCTCAAGAGAAGCAAAAAAAACCTATACAGGAATGTTCATAGCACCTTTTTCATAATAGCTAAAACTCAGAAACAACTCAAATGTCCATCAATAGGTTAATGAAAAATAAATAAAGATGTATTTATCCAATGGAGTACTACTTGACAAAATGTTATGAACTACTTATATATGCAACAAAATGTCTGAATCTAAAAAAAACATTGTGTTGCGTGAAAGAAGCCAAGAAAAAAACACCACATACTTTACAGTTTCATTTATGTAAAGTTTTTGAGCAGGCAAAACTAAGATATGGTGATAGAAATCAGAACAGTGTTTGTCTCTAGAGGCAGAAGGAATTGACTGGGAAAGGGCACTGGGGATGTTCTGGGCATAGAGATGTTCTACAGCTTGATCAAGATGGTGGTTACACAAGGAATACATTTGTCAAGACTCAAGCTAATTCATATTTTATGCAAATTATACTTCAACTAAAGAAAATGGGATAGGCCCAAGCTCTACTGCCTTTCTTCTACCTCCTGTTTTCCAGTAAGTCTGTGTGACTACACCAAGCCAGACCTGGGTGAGCTGAGGCAAGCTAACCATCTTTGTTCACTCTCTTGCTGACCCTCTTTCAGTTGATAGAGTGTTTCTATCAGGTATCTTCAATTTACTCTCTCCATGTGGTCGAGATAAGAATATAAGCTCCTCTGACATGGATTCACACTTTAAAGGGAAGTACAAGCCAATTATGCATCTAAGATAATTAGCTCTAAGATAATTGGGAGTTGGCTCTTTTTGGTCTTTGATCATATCACTGTCAATCTTCCTTGCCCCCCCAGCCCCACCCAAAGAATTTGAAACCTAATTTAGCCCAAATAAATACACGGAAATTTAAATGACAGTACTGAGTCCAGTAACAGCATAAGAGAAAAATGTACAAAAACAATACAGCTAACAAGTTGATTTGTTTGTGACAGATTTTTTTTAATTTAACAAAATGTTTGTATACATGTTATATTTATCACTTACAACAACCCTAGGAGGTAGATCAGGGAGGTATGAATAACTTCATCTAATAGATGAAGAAGCTAAAGTTTTTAGTCAGTTATATCACTGGCCACAGCAAATACACAACAGATGCAAGAGTGCAACTTAACTTACATATTTTGACTCTCCCCCCAAAAGATTTCATTTTATATCCTTCGCTGTTTATAAAAGGTTAAAGGCATTGAGGGCTGAAGTGATAAACAAAAGCTTCTTAGGTGAGGTGGAACTTAGGCTAAGCTTTAAAAGCTGTACCAGAAGAAGAGGACATTCCTATGGGAAGGGAAATCATAATCAAAGGCTCAGCCCTAAGCAGGGCTTGGCTCTGACCTACAAGAGAAAACAAGACAGGTCAGGGCAATAGCAAATGAAAAGATCAATTGAACTGAAGTGGAAGTTCTTGCCTACATCAAATTGCAGATCTAATCAGGGAAGGATATTAGAGGCAAAAGCGGGGAAGGTGTCAAATAGAATGCCAAAGGTCAGTGCAATTTGCTGAAGTTTTTAAGAAGGAAAATGAAATATTAAGAAGAAAAATGTATATTATAAAATATCTTAAATATTATAAAATATTAATATGAAAATACTAAACTAATACACATGTAAGATTACAATTTTAGTACAGTAGTGAGAGTAGATAAGCAACAAGTAGGTTATAAAGAAATAAAGGAAATTGGTACACAAAACTTGTTTAAGAAATTCACACTTTCAAGGGAAGAAAAACAGGGACAAAATAGAACCAAAGAGCACATCATTTTTCAATGTAAGAGAGAGCTATGCTTGCTCGAAGGCAGAACAAAAGGAGTTAATGAAGAATAGGAAATTAAAGATATGGAGAGGGTACTTGCTTAAGGGGACTTTCTCTTGGAATATGAGGATAGGACAGGGTCAAGAACAAAGAATAAATCATTAAGCTTTGAAATCAAGAAGAATAACATTAAGTATGGGGAAAAGTCCAAGTAAATGGATGAAAATACAGTTAACTTAAGATTGACAACAGAGAAGATCAAATTCATCTGATCACCTCAATCTTTTGAGTAAAGTCTTGTGCAGATATTGATTTTAAAAAAAGAAGAAAAGATTTGGATTGGAAAATGCAGGAAAGAATAATAAGGTCATTTAAATTATCACTGATAAGAAGCAGATTTTTTGGTTGTTCACAAAAGAAATAAGATATAATAATAAAAATACAGAAATGGAGGAGACTTTTAAAAAAACATAAATTTAAGTAATAATTCATACATATATAGTATCATTATTATATTAGCATTTTCCCCCATATGAATAAAAGAGGATATGATGTCCTTGTGTGAGATGAATTTAAGCTTAAAATTAGGAAAACTTTACTATCTGACTTCTCCAGAAATGTAACACAATGGAACATCATAATAACTAACATTTTAAAAAATTAGTCAAAAAAAGCTAATACTTGTTGAAATCTTACTAAGGACAAGTACTGTTCTAAATGTTTTACATGTACACCGTATTATTTAATTCAATCTTCACAATAACCTATGGGGTAGGAACACTTATTTCACACAAGGAAGTCCAAAGAGGTTTACTTCTTGCCCAAGAACAGATGAGTAACTAGAAAAGCCAGAATTTGGACTGGGGCAACCTAATGTCTGAGTCCAAGTTCTTAACCATGCACGCTGACTAAAATCATCTATGTAAACTGTAAAATGTTAGCCATGGCTCTATTTCCTGCTACAGTGTTAAGATTTCAAAATTTTACTTTAGGTCTACTATACCAGGTCAGACTGTGACCACTGCCATCTCCCCAGGCTTTATATACAGTAGAATTGGATGTATACGGACTGGAGTATAAAGTCCATGGGGTGGAGTTCACGTGCAAGTTAAGCAATCTGGAATTTATACTAAGGGCACAGGAATCCTTGGGGAACATTATTCAGAAAAGCAACCCAACCAGGTTTATTTCTTAGATATTATTCTGATAGTGTGGAAGAGGTCTGGAGTGTGAAGCCTTTTAGGGCGCAAGGTAAGACAAAAGCCTATTGTAAGAGCCCAGATGAAAGACAATGAATGTCAAAATGAGGCAGAAGCAATGGGATCAGGAGGAGATGATCTGAGCATTTCTGAGGTTGCTTCAGTAAAGCTTGAAGTTTTCACATTGGTGGAGGAGAGCTGCAGAAGCTGAAAATGACTCCAGGGTTCTTGTCCAGGGGACTTGATGCACAGGAGGTAGACAACTTCTCTGGTTTTCCCAGCCCTCACTAATATTCGTCTTTAAAGTCTAATTGCACGTGAAGCCATCCCAAATTTATAGAGGAAAAAGAATGAAAGTTTTATTAAAGAAAAATTATTCAGCTTTGAGATACTGGAGAAAGAGGAAGATTAAAATCAAGGATACTAGTGAGGAATCTTTTGCAGGAAGAAATCCAAGTCAGCTGGATATTGAACTGTGAAGAATGAATATTTCTGATTATTTCATAAGAGAAAAAAAACGGAGTGAAGTTTGAATGATTAATATAAGATACATATGTTTTTTAAGAGTAAGTGAATATTTCCACAGTTCATTAGACTATCATAGACTGTTTTTTCTATAATAAGGAAAAAAATAATAGTCTTCCAGAAAAAGGAGTTGAAAAATTAGATTTATCTTTTACTAATATAAAATATTAAGAAAATTATTATAGTAAAAAGAAATGTAACAAAAAGTAAAAAAATAACCTTTTCCTTTATTTGAATTTTGTTAGCCTGGCTGAACATGAAACTAGTATTAAGAAAGAATATTCTGATATTTTAAACAGTCAATCAATATAAAAAGTGAATAATGGAATTTTCATTTAAAGGAAAGTTGAGTTAAAGCTCCACCAAAGAGGCCAATAATGAAACAAAAAAAAGCCACCAATACTTAAAAATTCAACAAAATGCAGCTTCATCACTAAGGGATAAGGTGGAAGAGCATGCCAGAAGAGTACCAATCATTATTAGAGATGAATATAAAAGACATACACACAGAAAAGCAAAACATCCAGACCTCAGTATTTTGTGAACCGTAGTCTGTACATTTTTACCATTTCCAAACAGGATAGCCATCTGGATAAAACACTAGTTGGCTTTAAGACTTTGAACTGCAACTATTTTTTTCGCTTGCAATATTTTTCATTATCAGTTTAAAAAAATAGAAGCCATTCCATTTGAGAGATAACTATAGTACTCAAAAGCCACTTTTCATTGTACAGATTAAGCAATACCCAAAGAAACAGTATTAGTGATAGTAAATTACTATTTATTACAAATCAACACTTTAGTAAGATGGAAAGATCATACCTTTTCTCTTTTTCAAACAGCTAAAACACATTCAACATCATACGCAGTGATGCAGAGTGATAAAGTGATGGGATGCTCAAGCACGTGAAGAAGGAACCATAGCAATATTCTCTATTAAGGATAATTTGCAGCAAAAAAAAAAAGGTCCATATGAGGTATCCCCCGAATCACTCTCACCTCATAGATGTACCCCTACTTCAGGTAATTCAGCATACTTTATTTTTGCAAATGATACAAAATCAATAGGACCGAGAAAGTTAGTAGGGGAAAGCCAAGTATAAATCATTTACAGCACTCTGTTTACCTACTGCATAACTTCTGTTTTACTAGTATTCCAGACGTGGAGTGAGAGGAACCTCTTGTCTTCTAAACAAGGAAATAACCTTGTCCACCTATAACTTTATAGTTTTTTAAACATGTCATCATCAATGGTTCTATTAATATGAGCTAGAAGAACTATGGAGCACTTCAGAGAGAATGTAGTCCATTTTTTTCCCCACTTTAATGGTGGTAAAATTGAAGCTTATAGAATTTAAGAGTATAGGTAGTTAGTATCAGATCTGGGCCAAAGCTCTGTTTTTCTGATTCCCAGTCCAGTCCTCTTTTCACTGGTAATGATTTGTTATCTCTAAAGAAGAGAAACAAGCTATGAGATTTTTAGAAAGAAAAGGAACAAAAGTTATTTGAACTGAATGATAAAAATGGGAATTGTTTTCTATCAAGTAAATAAAACTATACAGATTTATTAGAGTCAGTGAATACTTCTATTATATCTCTTTCCTTTATTCATGACTAATCTTAGGCTTTGAAGGCATTTACTTTGGGTGAAACAGTCTCTCAATCACAGACACAGAATTCCTCTCCTTTCAATGCACCACCCTCTCAAATGTCAGATGCAAGTGAAAAGAGCGTTGCATACTCTGAGGCGAGTTGAGGAGGGAAAATGTGTATCATTTCTGGAAACTAGGAAGACAGATCTGCACATGCCATAAGTGTCTTTCTAGATATAGACCACCAGCAGCAGACTGAAGGAAAGCCAAACATACGCAGAACTGTGAGCATAAGATAGATCAGTTTTCACTCAGAAATAAATGAAAAATGTGCCCATAGAACAGCATCATCACTGCTGGAGCCTGTGGCAAAGGTTGGAGGAAGAGTAGGTTTTGTAGTAATCATAGGACACTGCAGATTTCACCAATATTTCTGGGATGTTCACTAGATGGCAAAGTCTCTGCACAGTTTACAA
Source organism: Eschrichtius robustus (assembly GCF_028021215.1). NCBI lineage: Eukaryota > Metazoa > Chordata > Mammalia > Artiodactyla > Eschrichtiidae > Eschrichtius > Eschrichtius robustus. The sequence continues at coordinate 67,149,367 of NC_090828.1, forward strand.
CAGATGCAGGCAGCCATACCAGACAAATAACAGGAATTCTGCTCCTCATGAAGACAACTGAATTCAGGAAATAATGCTTTATTTCCCAAGATTCGATCCTGGCTGCCAAGCCTACACAGTCCCTGCTGTGATTAGCTCTTGTTTTCCTTGGGCCACTGGACCGTTCAAATGGCAAAGTTATAACAACTGGGAATTTAAAGCTTTCTCTTCGGCCTAAAGGATCTCTAGATAATTAGAGGAAACCAACAATACTTGATAGAACCATCACAAATTCCAATATTATACAGCATAGAATTTTCTCTGTAAGGATGAATGAACAGAGAAAAATCACCAGACATATGATTGTTTAAAGTAAGGTGCATGTTTGTAATAATCGGTGCAGATACCTCCTTATGAAACAAAATTACTACAAAAGACGATATGCTAATGTTGAAATATACTCTAAGATTAAGAGGACAATTTTTTTTTTTATTGGAGTAAAATTGCTTTACAATGTTGTGTTAGTTTCTGCTGTATGATGAAGTAAATCAGCTATATGTAAACCTATATCCCCTCCCTCTTGGACATCCCTCCCACCCCACCCCCAACCCACCCATCTAGGTCATCACAGAGCATCGAGCTGAGCTCCCTGTGCTATACAGTAGGTTCCCACTAGCTATCTATTTTACACATTGTAGTGTATTTATGTCAAACCTAATCTCCCAATTCGCTCCACGTTCTCCTTCCCCTGCTGTGTCCACATGTCCATTCTCTACGTCTACGTCTCTATTCCTGCCCTACAAATAGGTTCATCTGTATCATTTTTCAAGATTCCACATATATGCGTTAATATACGATATTTATTTTTCTCTTTCTGGCTTACTTCACTCTGTATGACAGACTCTAGGTCCATCCACATCTCCATAAATGACCCAAGTTCGTTCCTTTTTATGGCTGAGTAATATTCCACTAAGATCAGGAACAAGACAAGGATGCCCATTCTTTCCACTCTTATTCAACATAGTTTTGGAAGTCTTAGCCATGACAATCAGAGAAGACAAAGAAATAAAAGGAATCCAAATTGGAAAAGAAGTAAAACTGTCACTGTTTGCAGATGACATGATACTATACATAGAGAATCCTAAAGATGCTACCAGAAAACTACTAGAGCTAATCAATGAATTTGGTAAAGTAGCAGGATACAAAATTAAGGCACAGAAATCTCTTGCATTCCTACACACTAATGATGAAAAATCTGAAAGTGAAATTAAGGAAACACTCCCATTTACCATTGCAACAAAAAGAATAAAATACTTAGGAATAAACCTACCTAAGAAGAAAAAAGAACTGTATGCAGAAAACTATAAGACACTGATGAAAGAAATTAAAGATGATACAAAGAGATGGAGAGATATACCATGTTCTTGGATTGGAAGAATCAACATTGTGAAAATGACTCTACTACCTAAAGCAATCTACAGATTCAATGCAATCCCTATCAAACTACCAATGGCATTTTCCCCAGAACTAGAACAAAAAATTTCACAATTTGTATGGAAACACAGAAGACCCTGAATAGCCAAAGCAATCTTGAGAAAGAAAAACGGAGCTGGAGCAATCAGGTTCCCTGACTTCAGAATATACTACAAAGCTACAGTAATCAAGACAATATGGTACAGGCACAAAAACAGAAATATAGATCAATGGAACAGAATAGAAAGCCCAGAGATAAACCCACACACATATGGTTACCTTATCTTTGATAAAGGAGGCAAGAATGTACAATGGAGAAAAGACAGCCTGTTCAATAAGTGGTGCTGGGAAAACTGGACAGCTACATGTCAAAGAATGAAATTAGAACACTTCTTAACACCATACACAAAAATAAACTCAAAATGGATTAAAGACCTAAATGTAAGACCGGACACTATAAAACTCTTAGAGGAAAACTTAGGAAAAACACTCTGTGACATAAATCACAGCAAGATCCTTTTTAACCCACCTCCTAGAGAAAGGGAATAAAAACAAAAATAAACAAATGGGACCTAATGAAACTTAAAAGCTTTTGCACAGCAAAGGAAACCGTAAACAAGACGAAAAGACAACACTCAGAATGGGAGAAAATATTTGCAAATGAAGCAACTGACAAAGGATTAATCTCCAAAATATACAAGCAGCTCATGCAGCTCAATATCAAAAAAAAAAAACCCAATCTAAAAATGGGCAGAAGATATGAATAGACATTTCTCCAAAGAAGATATACAGATTGCCAACAAACACATGAAAGGATGCTCAACATCACTAATCATTAGAGAAATGCAAATCAAAAACTACAATGAGTTATCACCTCACACCGGTCAGAATGGCCATCACCAAAAACCTGCAAACAATAAATGCTGGAGAGGGTGTGGAGAAAAGGGAACCCTCTTGCGCTGTTGGTGGGAATGTAAATTGATACAGCCACTATGGAGAACAGTATGGAGCTTCCTTAAAAAACTAAAAATAGAACTACCATATGACTCAGCAATCCCACTACTGGGCATATACCCTGAGAAAACCATAATTCAAAAGGACACATGTACCCCAATGTTCATTGCAGCACTATTTACAATAGCCAGGACATGGAAGCAACCTAAGTGTCCACCAACAGATGAATGGATAAAGAAGATGTGGTACATATATACAATGGAATATTTGCCATAATTAAGAGGACAATTTAAATATGAAAGTTAAGCCAACAACAAGAGAGTCCAATTGGAGACTGCAAGGATACTTACAAAAATAGCTAAATTTATAAGTACAATATGAACAATAAACAAGAGATTTGAAAATGCTGAAAATTAAATCCACTAAATAAAAGACAAACTCAAAAAAATTCCACAGATTTAAGAGCGAGGAGAAAATGAGATAGAAATGATTATTAAAAATATAAAAAATGGGGCTTCCCTGGTGGCGCAGTGGTTGAGAATCTGCCTGCTAATGCAGGGCACACGGGTTCGAGCCCTGGTCTGGGAAGATCCCACATGCCGTGGAGCGGCTGGGCCCGTGAGCCACAACTACTGAGCCTGCGCATCTGGAGCCGGTGCTCCGCAACAAGAGAGGCCGCGATAGTGAGAGGCCCGCGCACCGCGATGAAGAGTGGTCCCGCTTGCCACAACTAGAGAAAGCCCTTGCACAGAAACGAAGACCCAACACAGCCATAAAAATAAATAAATTTTTAAAAAAAACCAAAAAACTAATTTGCTTACATTAAAATATATATATATATATATATAAAAAATGTATAAGACAAAAGCCCAGAAGATGATATAATTAAAGCTAGCAATTTAGAAGGAGAAACTAAGCAAACATGGTAGTTGCAACAATTTCTAATCTCAAGAAAGAATGAGAATTTTACATCAAAAAGAGTCTGTACATCAAAAGGGACCAGCAAATAACACATACATTAATGAAAATAAACCCAAATTTAGACATATTCTGTTAGGCTAGAGAAGGTTAAAAGATACAGATACAAATCTTTCAAATTTCTGGTGGGAAAAAATGGTTAATTTGCAAGAAGAGGGAAAACACTAGCAAAATTGTGGCTGTATCTTATCTTCCCCACATTAGATGTCAGAGAATAAAAGAACAAGATATTATAGAGGAAAATATTTGTATACCAACTGAAATTGTCATGCCTATATGAGAAACAGTCTCACACATCGAGAGGTAAGAAATATACCTCTCAATGTATCCTTCATGAAAAGATGATTTTAAGATATACTTCAGCTCTACAGAAGCTGATGCGAAAAAAAATGGCAAAATTGTGTATAAAAGAACTCTCAGTTAGGACATAGAGTTAAACCATAGGGCTATATGTAAATCATTATATGTATATCCATGTCAACATGGATATAAAACAATACACTTATTAAGAACATTTCTGTAAATTTGTATAAAATACCAGATTACCTTTAAAAAAAACTAGGAAATAGTTGTACAGGGAAGGAAAAATTAATATTTTTATCATACAGGGAAGTAACTAATAGATACTGTTTCATTCATGACGCTGGCAATTTCTTTTAAAATAATGGAATGAAAACAAGGCCATGTATGCATTCCAAACAACTAGAAAAAAAACAAGAGGGAGAAAAAAAGAAAAAGGTAAAAATGATAGCTGATACAGTCCAATAGACAAATCAGGAAAAATAATAAAGAAGAAGAGTAGAAACCACAAAACAAGTTATCAGAAGAAAGACCAAATATACCTAAAACTTATGATAATAAATTGTGAATTGGTTTATTCATATTAAATAACAAAAAGTACCAAATTAGATCACAAAGCAAAAGTTGGACAGATGCTGTTTATTTAAAAGAAGCATAGAAGAAATTGCCAAAATTAAAACTAAAAAATAGGCAAAAATATATCAGGTAAATACAAACAAAAATGTAGGTTTTACAATGTTATTTGAGACAAAATATATTTCAAGGCAAAAATAACTTAAATGGATAAATAAGGTAATTTTATATTTATAAAGGTAAATCTTCCAATAAAGTTATACTAGTCATAAATTTGTAAAGTTAATAGTAGTACGTTATTTTGCAGAACTGTTAGAAATTCAACATAATTCAACACAATTGTAGAAGACATCAATTCATTTCTCAGTTTTTGAGAGATCAAGTATAAAAGCAAGATAAAGGCATTGAAGATTTGAATAAAATAATTATTACTGTTATTTTAATAACTAGGTACCAAACCTTGTACTGTACAGAGAAAAATTTTTTATAAGTTCCTAAACTGATCAGTTGCACAGCAACAAAGCAACAAAAAACAAACAAGCAACTATACAAGCCGAAATATCTGACCTTAACGAACTCTAGAAGGTAGAATTTGTGGACCTAACCCACATTCCTTGACTACAGTACATTAAACTTATAAAACTTATTTTAAAATTTATAAACAGTTAAAATCCTCTATGAAATGTTTATCATGTATGAAAATGAAATTGTCAAAATAGTATAAGAAGTAGAAAACTTGACCAGGCAAATTGTAAAGGAATTAATTGAAAAACTATGTAAAACTACTTTAAAATAACAATTAAGGTGTTGTTTTACAGAAGAGTTACTGATAACCTCTAGAAAATAAATATTGACATTATCTAGAAACACTTTATTTCCACATTTTTAAATTGACTCAAAGCATAGAAAAACAGTAAATTACTCAAAAGATTTAAGAAACAAATATAACCTTGATAGTAAAACTTGACCAAAAATGCAATCTACAACCAACACCACTAATGAATACAGATATAAAAATCTTAAATAAAATTCATCAGCTACTTAATAACACACCAAAAAACAACATCAAAAATAGCAATTAAAAAGTAATATAAGAAAATATATTCATGAACTATATTATGTCAGTGGATCAATAAAGAATATGAACTATATCCAGATGCTACTAAAATGGCATTTAATGTCTCACATTTACTTCTAAATTATTATAAATTCTTTTTGTCAGAGAAATAAACATCCTTACATGATAATGTCTATCTGTCTCAAATCAAAATTGCATCAATACAATTACATCACTATGGATACTGATGTCAATATGTTTTAGTGATGAAATATTATAAATATTTATTTCAAAGTAAGGAAGAAGCTAGAAATTTTCACTATTAATTTTTGCCAGGATAATCTGCCAATAGTAATTAGAAGAAAACAATATTTAGAATTAAATAGAGCAACCATTGATTAGAAGTATTGGAAAAGAGTAGATATAATTATCATAATTATTTACAGACAAAATTATATACTTAGGCTAAAAGAAGCAACTGTAAAAATGGTAAAATTAGTAGGTTATATCTGTAATACAGGTATACCAACACATTTCACTGTATAAGATCATTCATCCAGAAGTTTAAATACTATCAAACACCTACACTTTGCAATTGGATGGCAAAGTGAGTATATAGGCCAAGAGGTCTGCAACTCAGATCCTATAAGGGACATTTAGTAAATGCTTCAGGCTTTGTGGGTCATGTGGTCTCTGCTGCAACTATGCAGCTCTGTCTTTGTAGCATGAAAAACAGCCATGGAAAATATATAAAGAAATAAGCATGGACATTCCAATAAAATTTTATTAATGGACACTTAACTTCAAATTTCATATCATTTTTACATATCAGAAAATATTCTTCTTTATTTCCCAACTGTTTTAAACAAAAGAGGCTATAAAAGGCCATACTTTGCTGACCCTTGATATAGGTTATAAGTGGACTATCAGTGCTATTACCACAAATCACTCAGATAAGTATTATGCGGATCAGACAGCACTGTCAGAGCCTATGTCACGTCGTGAAGAATTTCAGAAACTTCATGGGAGAAAGGTTTTTACTACTAGATATCAGTGGGAAGAAAATTTTGAATATAAGGGTTAGGAAAGGTAGATAGGAGACACTGAAAGGTTTAAAAAAAATAGTTGTCATATTCTCTTCCAGTTTCTGTAGATGGAATAACGATAAATTCTGACACACCCCTATGCGAAGATCAGCAAGAATTTCCCAGTAAATAAAGTTTTCATCTTTTTATTTTAAAGTCACGATGCTTTTTTAAAAATTAAAATGTCAATTCAAAAAGACAGTGGGAATTCCTTGGCAGTCTAGTGGTTACGACTCTGTGCTTCCACTGCAGGGGGCACAGGTTCAATCCCCGGTTGGGGAACTAAGATCCCGCAAGCCACATGCCATGGCCAAAAAAATTAAAAATAAAATAAAATAATTAAATGTATATGTATATATAGACAGAGAGTGTGAATTTGGGGAGATAATAAGTTAAATGCATTTACTGATTTTACATTTACAAATATTTAGGGACTTAAGTAGTTTTTTTCACCTTTAATTCATCTGTTTTTGATCACTGAAAAAATAATCAGACAGCAAATATATTATTTCAATTAATTTGTATGATACACTTATATTAATAAAAGGTTTTCTTTGTGTACTGTAAAAAAGGCTGTCCTTCTCAGTTCCATTCTTCAAAAAAATGAAGATACTGAGTAACATCCTGAAGCATTCAGATATGCAGAGCATGTTCAGACTATTTCTAAATCCATATCTCTGTGTCTTATGTGTTTAGTTTTATTACCTATGAACTAAATTCTCCTGTCTTGTTTCTACTTATTCTATTTTTTTCTGTACTTAGTCTTGTTTATGGGATTTATATAGATACCAAATATATGAGATTATCTTTTAAAGCATATTAATTAATTTACTACCACATCTAAGTTCAACTATGGAGTCAAATTTCCTAGATTCAATTTTGGTTTACACATTTCTTATCTATGTGACCATCAAGTTATTTAAACTCTATGTGTTTCAGAATCCTCATATTTTAAATGTGGTCATAATAGTGCCTAACTCACAGGATCATTGTGAAAATAAAATAATCTGATTTATGTGAATTGTTTCACTAGTGCCTATATTATAGTAAATACAGCATACCTCATTTTATTGTGCTTTGCTGTGTTGAGCTTCACAGATATTGCATTTTTTACAAAAATTGAATGTTTGTGGCAACCCTGTGTTGAAAAAGTCTATTGACACCATTTTTCCAACAGCACTTTGTGCCACTGTGTCACATTTTGGTAATTCTTGCAATATTTCAAATTGTCTCCTTATTATTATACTTGTTAAGGTGATCTGTGATGAGAGATCTTTGATGTTATTATTGTAATTTTTAGGGGCACCAAGAACCACGCCGATATAGGATGATGAATTAAATCGATAAATGTTGCATGTATTCTGACTGCTCCATCAATCGACGGTTCCCTGTCTCTCTCCCTCTCCTCAGGCCTCGTTATTCCCTGAGACACAACAATATCGAAATGAAGCCAGTTGATAACTCTACAATGGCTTCTAAGTGTTCAAGTGAAAGGAAGAATCACGTTTCTCACTTTAAACAAAAGCTAAAAATAAGTAAGCTTAGTGAGGAAGGCATGTTGATAGCCAGGACAGGCCAAAAGCTAGGCCTCTTGTGCCAACCAGCCAAGTCGCAAATGCAGAAGAAAAGTTCTTGAAGGAAATTAAAAGGTTTATTTTCAGTGAATATACAAATGACAAGAAAGTGAAACAGCCTTATTTCTGATACGATGAAAGTTTTAGTGGTCTGAATAGATCAAACCAGTCACAATAGTCCCTTAAACCAAAGCCTAATCCAGAGCAAGGTCCTAACTCTCTTCAATTCTATGAAGGCTGAGAGAGGTGAGAAAGCTGCCAAAGAAAAGTCTGAAGCTAGCAAAGGTTGGTTCATGAGGTTTAAGGAAAGAAGCTATAATCACAACATCAAATTACAAGGTGAAGCAGAAAGTTATCCCGAAGATCTAGCTAAGATTATTAATGAAGGTGGCTACACTAAACAACAGATTTTCAAAGTGGACGAAACAGCCTTCTGTTGGAAGAAGAGGACATCTAAGACTTTCATAGTTAGAGAAGAGAAGTCAATGCCTGGCTTCAAAGCTTCAAAGGACAGGCTGACTCTCTTGTTACGGGCTAATGCAGCTGGTGACTTTAAGCCAATGCTCATTCACCATTTAAAAAATTCTAGGGCCCTTAAAAATTATGCTAAATTTACTGTCTGTGCTCCAGATATGGAACAACAAAGCCTGGATGACAGCGTATCTGCTTACAACATGGTTTACTGAATATTTTAAGTCCACTTTTGAGAATTACTGCTCAGCAAAAAAGATTATTTTCAAAATATTACTGCTCTTTGACAATGTATCTGGTGACCCAGGAGCTCTGATGGAGATATACAATGAGATTAATGTTGTTTTCATGCCTGCTAACACAAAATCCATTCTGCAGCCTATGGCTCAAGGAGTAATTTAGACTTTCAAGTCGTATTATTTAAGAAATACATTTTGTAAGGCTACAGCTTCCATAGATAGTGATTCTTTTGATGGATCTGAGCAAAGTAAATTGAAAACCTGGAAAGGATTCACTATTCTAGATGCCATTAAGAACATTCCTGATTCATGGGAAGATGCCAAAATATCAACATAACCAAGAGTTTGGAAGAAGTTGATTTCACGCCACATGATGACTTGGAGGGATTCAACACTTCAGTGGAGAAAATAACTGCTGATGTGGTGAAAATAGCCAGAGAACTAGAAATAAAAGTGGAGCTTGAAGATGTGACTGCATTGCTTCAGTCTCATGATAAAACTTTAGTGGACGAGGAGTTGCTTCTTATGGATGAGCAAAGAAAGTGGTTGCTTGAGATGGAATTTACTCCTGGTAAAGATGTTATGAAGACTGTTGCAATGACAACAAAGGATTTAGAGTATCACATAAACTTAATTGATAAAGCAGCAACAGGATTTGAAAGGTCTGACTCCCATTTTGAAAGAAGTTCTACTGTGAGTAAAAAGCTATCACACAGCATTGCCTACTACAGAGAAGTCAGCTGTGAAAGGAAGAGTCAATCAATGTGGCAAACTTGTCTCTATTTTTAAAAATTGCCACAGGCACCCCAGCCTTCAGCAACAACCACCCTGATCAGTCAGCAGCCATTAATACTGAGGCAAGACCTAAACCAGCAAAAACATTTTGACTCACTGAAGGCTCAGATGATGGTTAGCATTCTTCAGCAATAAAGTAGCTTTTAATTAAGTTATGTACATTTTTTAGACATAATGCTATTGTACACTTAGTAGAATGCAATGTAGTGTAAACATAACTTTTAAGTGCACTGGGAAACCAAAAAATTCATGTGACTTCCTTACGGCAATGTTCACTTTATTGTGGTGGTCTGGAACCGAAGTCACAATATCTCTGAGGTATGCCTGTGTTCTTGACAGAATAATAGATGGCATAAGAGAATTTAATTGAAGAGATTAAAACAAAAAATGACTATTCACAAAGGCATGTTAGGGTTAAGGAAAACCAACAAAAGCAATGGTCACCACCCCAGGGCTAGTGGCAGGAGGAAGCAAGGGAAGGAAGTGATTCCTGCAATCAAGAGGGAGTAGGGGCCTCTTGGCAAGAGCTATGGCCTTCATATTCTACCATGGCAATCTGACAGGGAGATATGTGAGAAATAAACACCCTAACTTCATTTTCTTCCAACTCTCCAATCCCTGCTGGTGCCCATCTTTGGCCATCCCCGCCAGAAGCCACAGGCCAAGTGTGCCTCTTGAAACAGTGCCAACAAAGAACCTCCCAGGTCTCAAAGCATGGTTTAGAAGAGTAGAGGAAAAAATGATATGTATCCAACACAGCAACTATCCCATCATCATTTTTCAAGCCATCTTTTTTGTTTAGAAGTGTGACTATGACTTATCATTACCATGTCTATTTGCCACTGCAAACCACAAATGCCCCAAATTTACTTCTTGACAATAAGAAAGTCGAATATGAATAACCCAACCTATGCCTTCAGTTCACCTGATAGCCATTGATAAAGTTGAAAATTAGTCTTCCTTTGTCTATAAAGCTGACAACATGCTTCTCAAATTAGCCCTTAAAGAATAAATAGCAGATGCTCACTGGTAATATTTGATGTATTCCCCTCCTTTAAATCATCAAAAATTGACTCACATACAAAAAAAATACAGGTTATTGGCATTAAGGATTCTAATTTATTGAATGCCCTAGTCATTTCATACTTAATAACAAAGTGTATTAGTTTTCTATGGCTGCTGTAACAAACTACCACAAACTTGGTGGCTTGAAACAACATAAATTTACACCTTTACTGTTCTAAAGGTCAGAAGTCAGATATGAGTTTTACCTGGCTGACACCAAGGTGTTGGGAGGGCCACACTTTCTCCAGAGGTTTTTCTAGATCCTGGAGGCCACCTACATTCCTGGTTCTATGAACTCTACCTTGCATTATTCCCACATCTCCTACTTCTTCTGTACGCAAATCTCCCTTTGCCTCCGTCTTATAAGAACTCTTGTGATTATATTTAGGGCCCATCCAGAAAATTCAGGATAATCTTCCCATCTCAGGATCCTTAATTTAATCACATCTGCAATCCCTTTTGCCATATAAGGTAACATTTATAGAATCCTGAGATTAGGACATGGATATCTTTGGAGTCATTATACAGTGTACCATAAAAGGCTATGAAAGTTCTTAGCTTACGAACTGAAAATCACATGCTAGAAGCCATGGACTTTTCAAGTTGTCTCTCTCTCTCTCCTTTTAATCTGCCCCCTTTTCTCCAGGAACCACTAAGTGTAAAAATAACATATTAATTTATATTATAACTCAAAAAATGCATTAGAGAAGTTAATCTCTCTATTCAATCTAGATCAATTTTCATTTGCTAAGCTATGAGGTCATGGATTAATTTATGCAATGCAAGGTAAGAGAATCACTGGGGTGGAAGACACCAAATATTTCAACACATGCAGCACTTTGCATAAAATTCCTGAGACAAAATGTCATGCTTTCTTTGAAAATCTAAATGTAAAAATACACATCCCATTGGCTTTTTTCTTTTATTCTTATTATTGTTATAGCTTGTTCTATTTTGTTTTCTGCTACCCCCTTCCAGAATTACTAATGTTCCACTGATTCTTACCATCTATATATTGGAACATCCCAGTATGTGTCCTTTCTTATGCTATGTCTGTGAACAACCCTATACCTAGCCAATACATTCCCTTTTTACCCCTTGCTAACATTTTTGTTAGTCTTTTTCTGTTACTTGTTGTAAAGAACACTTGATTTGCTAAAAACACTGTCACAAAAACTAAGATGGTATTTACTGAAATATAGCCTAAATCAACTCAAATCTTCTTAGAATGTTTCGAGTTGTATAAAATGTATTATATTGATTTATTAAATCATATTTTGTTTCATTTATAACTCTTTCTGGTCTTTAATAATGACCAGAATTTTTCTGAAGACTTAACCAGGGTCAGGAATCTGAGAAAGCAGAAGCTCATGGAAAAATGATGAACTACATGGAACCAGAGATTAAATTTATTGGTTGAACTTTAGCCAAGTGATCAAGGTTTCCATCATCAGTAACAAGTCATGCTGATAGCAGGCACCCCTCATGATGTGAGGAAGATCAATAATACACATGTCTGTCCTTAAACAGTAAACAATTTTACATGAGAGATGACCCAGGTGCACATATGTCTGGCTAGTCCACATTATGACAAGTGTAAAGATAGCTGCAGGATGCAATGGAAGTACAGAAGAAAATGTGACGCTGTATGTGAAAACATCAGAGAGAGCATTATAAAGGAAGTGACATTTGAGTTAGATCTAATTAAGACAAAAGTTCACATATATCTTCTGAGGCATGGAATATTATAAATTTTTTTTCCACTGGAAACCCGGAATTTATTGAGGACAGAAATATATTCAGTAGAAATATTTTTCAGTATGATTAAGTGGAAAAACATACATTTTCTAATAGCAAGTTGGCATATTTATGTTAGAATTTTCTATAAATAAAGTAATAAAGACATATACTAGGCATTTAACAAAAACAAATACCTAAGCTGAGATTTAGAATACATGCATGAAGACACTTTAGGAGAGCTTAAACTGGGTAATTTCAATTAAATCCTACTGGTTTAATGAAGTCCCATCAGCATCACGTCAGCATAAGATGTCCCTTGTATTTCCCTTCTCCCACAACAGCAATAATTTGGCATATATCCACAAACAAAAGTACCTCTGTGGAAGCACCATATGCCAAAGACCCAGAATAGCTAAAACAACCCTGAGAAAGAAGAATAAAGCTGGAAAAATTACATCTCCTGATTTCAAACTATACTACAAAGCTACAATGGTCAAAACAGTATGACACTGGCATAAAAATACACACTAGACCACTGTAACAGAACTGAGAGCCCAGAAATAAACTCTCACATATAAGGCCAACTAATATTTGACAAAGAAGCCAAGAACACTCCATGAGAAAAGGATAGTCTCTTCAATAAATGGTGCTGGGAAAACTGGATGATCACATGCAGAAGAAGATATTGAACCCCTATCTTACACCACACACAAAAATTAACTTGAAATGGACTGAAGAGTTAAACATAAGATCTGAAACTGTGGGCTTCCCTGGTGGCGCAGTGGTTAAGAATCTGCCTTCCAATGCAGGGGACACAGGTTCAAGCCCTGGTCCGGGGAGATCCCACATGCCGCAGAGCAACTAAGCCCGTGAGCCACAACTACTGAGCCTGCTCTCTAGAGCCTGCGAGCCACAACTACTGAAGCCAGTGTGCCTAGAGCCCATGCTCTGCAACAAGAGAAGCCACCGTAATGAGAAGCCTGCACACCGCAATGAAGAGGAGCCCCTGCTTGCTGCAACTAGAGAAAGCCCGTGCGCAGCACCACAGACCCAATGCAGCCAAAAATAAATAAATAAAATAAATAAATTTTTAAAAAGATCTGAAACTGTAGAATTCCTAGAAAAAATAGGAAAAATCTTTCTGACATTCATCTTGGCAACAATTTTTAGGCAGTATGACACTAAAAGCACAAGCAACAAAAGCAAACATTAATAAGTGGGACTACATCAAACTAAAAAGCTTCTGCATAGCATGAGAAACAATCAACAAAATGAAACAGCAACCTTCAGAATGAGAGAAAGTATTTGCAAACCATATATTGGATAAAGGGTTAATATCCAAAATAATATAAAGAACACATACAATTCAATAGCGAAAAATCAAACAATCTGATTTTAAAATGTCAAAGGACATGAATAGGAATTTTTCCAAGGAAGACATCCAAATGGCCAACAGGTACATGAAAAGGTGCTTGACATCACTGATCATCAGGGAAATGTAAATCAAAACCACAATGGGATAACACTCACACCTGTTAGAATAGCTATCATCAAAAAGACAAGAGATAAGTATAGGTGAGGATGTGGAGAAAAGGAACCCTCATGCACCATCCATGGGAATGTAAATTGGTGCAGCCACAATAGAAAACAGTATGGAGGTTCCTCAAACAACTAAAAATAGAACTATCATATAATCTAGCAATCCCACTTCTGGGTATATATCCAAGGACATGAAAACAGAATATTGTAGAGATATGTGCATTCGCTTGTTTATTGCAGCATTGTTCACAATAGCCAAGACACAGAAACAACCTAAGTGTCCATTAGTGAATGAATGGATAAAGGAGATGTTGCATATATCATATATATAATTGAATATTATTCAGCCATGAGAAAGAAGGAAACCCAGCCATCTGTGACAACATGAATGGCTTAGGGGATTCTGTTAAGTGAAGTAAGTCAGACAGAGAAAGACAAATACTGTATGATATCACTTATATGTGGAATCTAAAAAAGCCAAATTCTTAGAAACAGAGAGTAGAATGGTGGTTACCAGGGCCTGGAGGGTGAAGAAAATGGAGAGATGTTGGTCAAAGAGTATAAACTTCCATTTAGAAGATGAACAAGTTCTGGGGATCTAATGTACCGCATTATAATTACAGTTAATAATAATGTATTATATAGACAAAAATTGTTAAGGGAGTACATCTTAAATGTTCTCACCACAAAATAGTAATGGTAATTATGTGGCATGATGGAGGTGTTAGCTAACACTACATTAGTAATATTTTGCAATATATGTGTGTATCAAATCGACATGTTGTATAACTTAAAGTTACACAATGTTATATATCAATTATATCACAATAAGATGGGAAAAAATCCTGGTGGTTTATATAAATTAAGATAGTAAATAATTTTGTAACAGTTACAGAATTAAAAGGACAAAATATAAAGTCAATTTTCCTAACTTATTAAAAGAGCAAAATAAAATTAACTATATGTTATCCAAAGCTAAAGATTTGTTTCCACTGAAAACGAAAACAAAACATTCCCAATACATTTGACATTGCAACCATTACTTCTAGTCATCTCTAAACAAGGGAATATATTTAACTTTCTATGATATGGTCACTAAAGATTACACAGTGAGGGTACTGCAATAGTTGAGAAAGAATGGAGTCCTGGGCCAAACAACAGTTTTATCTCATCTGTAAAAATGAAACTTAAACTTTCCTCTTCAGGATTGTTGCAAGAATTAAAGGAATCCACGTGAAGAAAGTTCAGGACACATAGCATACACTGGATCATTATTAAATTTTGAGTATTTTCGGTCTATGATTAATCTAGTATGTTTTAAAAATGTCTTATGTGCCAGGCACTGGACTAGGTGCTTGAGAGATGGAAATGAAGATTAAGTTCCTGACTTTGAGAAGCTCACAATCTAGAACAATGGCAAATAAGCAGAGAATAAAGCCCCATGAGAAACATATTAAATGTTACATAAATCAGGAGAAGTCCATCAGCCAGTATTTATGGTATGTTTACTCTCCTGGAAGGCCTCATTTTATAACATTAATATACATTTCACTCTTATTGACATAAATACTGAATGAAAAATCAGGCAGATTGTTCTGGGCATTTGTGTGAATCAGCTCAATAAAAGTAAAAGAGGAAACACACTACCCTTTTAGCATGCTTAAAGGAATACAATTTAAGTTTCTAAGGTTCATTCATTTACTCAACAGTTACTATTTTTGTTACTTCTATATGTCAGCAACCATTCTGAGCACTTGTGATAAATTAGTGCACCAAACAGATAATAATCTTTGCCCATTTGGAGCTTACATTATTGACAAAGGAGATAGAAATTATACAGTGTGCTAGAAGTTGTTAAGTTTTAAGAAGGGAAAGGAAACAAGGAAAGGAAATGAAAGGAAAAAGAGTAAAGCAAAAAGTGAAAAAAAAAAGAAAGTGCAGCAGAGTATGGAGGATCAGAGGAATGGAGTAGGGGAAGGGAGAAGAGATACTAAATTGTATAGTCAGAATAGGCACCATTTAGAGATGCCATTTGAGCACAGATGTGAAGCAGGTGAGGGAGTTAGTCATGCAAATATCTGAGGCAAAAGCCTTCCAGCAAGATAAACTTCCATAAAGATGTGAGTGTTCCTGCAATATTCAAGAAAGAGTAAACGTGAATAAGGGGAAGAGAAATTAGAGATGAGCTCAGAAAAATAATGGAATGGAGACCAGATTCAATCGGAAATTATAAGGTAGTTTTTACTCTGAGAGCAACTGGCATTCCTTAGAGGATTTTGAGCAGAGATGTGGCATAAGCTTACTCCTGTCTGCTGTGTTGAGAATAGAAGGAGAAGGAGTAGAAGAATAAAGTCCAGTTTGAAAAAAAAAATGGTTCTGAAGAACCTAAGGGCAGGACAGGAATAAAGACGCACACGTAGAGAATGGACTTGAGGACACGGGGAGGGGGAAGGGTAAGCTGGGACGAAGTGAGAGAGTGGCATGGACATATATACACTACCAAATGTAAAGTAGATAGCTAGTGGGAAGCAGTCGCATAGCACAGGGAGATCAGCTCGGTGCTTTGTGACCACCTAGAGGGGTGGGATAGGGAAGGTGGGAGGGAGATGCAAGAGGGAGGGGATATGGGGATATATGTATACATAGAGCTGACTCACTTTGCTATACAGCAGAAACTAAAACAACATTGTAAAGCAATTATACTCCAATAAAGATGTAAAAAAAATAAATTAAATAAAATAAAAAATAAAAATAAAAATCTTAAAAAAAAAAAAAAGTCCAGTTTGAAGAAAGTAAGACAGAAATCCAGGAGAGATATGGTGATGGCTTGGACCAGGGTAGTAGCAGTGGAGATGCCAGGATGTAGTCAGTCTCTGGACTGACTCAGGAATTCCTTAGGGACTGGATATGGGATATGCGAGAAAGAGAATACTCAAAGGTAACCCTAAAGTTTTTTAACCTGAGGATAAGTAAGACTGGCGTTACCTCCCTAAGAAGCAAGATAGGGAAGGCTGGCGGTAGAGCAGGTTGGTCAAGGAGAGGGAAGTTCAGAAACGTAGTTTAGGGCATGTTAACTTTGAGATATCCACGAAATATCCAAATCTATATGTCAAATATGCAGTGGGACACATAAGTTTTTAGTTCAGCAGAAAACTGGAGGTAAACATTTGGAAGTTACGATTATTTACATAGCGTTTAAAGCTGTGGGACTCAATGAATCACAAGAAAGTGATGAAGATAGAGAAAAAGAGAGAATCAGTGACTGAATCAGGGATACTCGCAAATAATGAACTTTGGAAAGGCAGAGTAAAAAGCAAAGTGATGTGGAGGAGTGAACAATGAGACGGGAAGAACCAAGATCATGTGCTGTCCTGGAATCCAAGGGAAAGAAGTGTATCAAGGGGAATGCAGTTATGCACTGTGTCTAATACTGCGATGTGACCAACTAAGACAAAGACTGAGAATGGACTATTGGACAAGGTGATGGTTATTGGATTCCTATCAAGAATTGTTTTGGTAAAATGGTGAGAGTGAAAACTT